>NC_043707.1:108316274-108470058 GCF_006229205.1 Suricata suricatta | reverse complement strand
CCGCGTCGGGCCGGGCGCCGCCTCCCCCCTGCCTCCCTCTCCGCTGCGGTAAGAGCCCATCGTGCTCGCGTCGCTTCGCGGCAGCCACCGCGGCTAACGGTGTCCGCGCCACCCCTCCCCTCCCCTCCCCTCCCCTCCCCTCCCCTCCCCCGCCGCCCTGGGTCCCGGCGGGGCGCGCGGAGCCCGCCCGCCCGCTCGCGCCGGGGAAGAAGGGATGGTCGGGACACACGGCCTAGCTGTCCTGCGTACCGAAGACTGGCTCGGACTGGGGACTCCGGCCCGGAGCCCGGCCCCTGGGCGACCTCGGCCGGGAAGGGGCTGCCAGGCCTCGGGGGGAGGACGGCTGGACCCGGGCCGAGCGGTGTGAGATCACCTGCGTCGGGACCCTCAGCGCCGCGCACCTTGGTGCAGAGGAAGGATGGGCAGGCGGGCCTCAGCTGTGGGAAGGGGAAAGAAAAGTGCTGGGACAGCTTGAGCGGGAATCTGCGGCGTCCTGGTAGCGGCTGTCATTGCTGACTGCTCTCCTGGCAGCCAGACGTCCTGGAGACCCGGTCACTTTGATCGGTAGAGTACGCCTCTCCTGCTTCCTTTCCCTCTCGAACTTTTCTTTTCCCCATTGTTAACTCGCTGGTCTTGCTTGCAAGAGGAAATCTCTTCGTGATGACAGCAGGTTTGGTTAGGACGGTGATCTGCGAATATTTTGGATTCCTTTATACGACTGCTCGTTTTTAAGATTTCCTCAGTAAACTTGATTTCTGTTTGTGTTTCCCTCACGTGCCAGGGAGGAGTGAAACATGTTGAACTATAAAGCATAGTCGTTAATTGAGAGAGAGAGAGAGAGACCGACCGACCAAGGAAGGCAGCTGTTAGCTTGTAAAATCTAGGAACTTATTTTTTTGTGGCTATAGTTTGCGTTGTCTATACTATAGCTAATTGAATGTGAAGGTACAACGGAAACATTTATTAGGTTCCCCAAAATGAAATTAGTCCGCATGGGAAATTAGGTTATTTCGAAGTCAGAATCACCTTGGAGTGATCATCGAACCGTTTGGTATGCCTTCAAGTCAAAAGGATTAAAAGGAAGCCGGCAGAAAAGTGCATGACAAAACGATGTTTTCAGATCATCTCTTTAGGCAATAGCAGGTCCTTAAGATTAAGGATTTTTAACTCAAGGACATTTTGAAGTATTAGGTGCTGAAGCTGCCTATTTTGCCTGCCTAAATATCTAATCATGGTTTAATAAAAGTTATTAAAGAGGAAATAAGATGTGCATATTCTTAGAGTAATTGGGTTTGGGTTATCAGTAGAGTGTCAAATGAATACATATTGTGTGCAAGGTCATAGGGCTGTGGGGAACTCAAGACCTGTAATGGAAGAGACTTGTTCTGACTAGGCCCGTGAGATAGTTGTGGAAATAAAGGGCACGTGAGAAAATGATAACTAATGATATTGCCTCTAGAATTCCTAGACAGTAGGTATGGGAAACCGGGAAAAGGAGAAACCCGTGTGTTTGAGGAAGGTTTTACAGGGAAGGTGAGGCTTGACTTGAGCCATGAATGGGTAAGCCTTGGGGGAAGGGGGGGGCGGGATGAAGAGGAAGAAGTGAGGAAAGGAGAAAGTGAGGATGGTCAGGAGGGCAGGGAGAACCTAAAGTGCTCAGGGGTGATTCCAGGGGGTTCTTACTGGGAAAAGTAGGAGATAAGTTTGTACAAAAGAGGTAGGTGGTTAGTGCCGGATTGAAAAGTAACTTTTTCCCAGGAGAACAAAGGATTAAACTAGTAGTAGCATTTACTTTGGGTGAAGCTGGAGCTAGCATTTCGAAAAATACATGGTAGCACTTTATTTGTTCTTGTCACTTTTCTGATTAATCTCAGCGGTGTGGATGGACAGCCACCAGGATCTGCACCTTGAGATTCCGTCTTGCCTTTCTTCCTTTCTCCCCTTGTGCTCACTGTTTGCCAGGTCTTGCTGCTATACCGCCACGCTGTTTTTGACATCTGCTTCTTTCCATTTCTGCTGTCACCACACTTACCTGGGGTCAGTGATAACCGTTCTCTTGAGTTACTGCACAAACCTCCCAACATTTTTGTTTCTTTCCTCCTATCTATGCTGTGTACTGCCATCACCTCCACATATCTCCCTTCCCCAGTCAAGACTTTGAATGGATCCCTCCTGTCTGTTGAACTAGGCGCGGACCAGGTTGGCGGAGACACCAGGGGTAAACTAATTTCTTGCCATTCCCTTAGATTGTCTGATGTTTTCCAGGTCAGTAGAAGTGTTTGCTCTTTATGCTTCGCTGTTTGTGCTCCACATCTCTGCTTGTGTTGCTTTTTCTATCTTAAATGACCCCCTTGAATCTCTAATTGTTGGTTCTTACCCGTGTTTCACGGCCATGTGATATGGAACTTCCTTTGTGAAACTTCTCTGTACTTTTCCCATCTACATGGGACTTGTCTCTCCTTTAAACCATTGTAACACTGGCATCTGCCTTTTTGGCACAATCGTCAATATAAGACTGGAGCTTTTTGAATACATAGACTATCTTCATCTAGCACAGTGTTTTGTACATAGTAGGTACTTGACAGGCGTATTTAAAATTTTTTTTATGTCTTTTTTTTATTTTGAGAGAGAGAGACAGAGAGTGAGCAGGGGAGGGGCAGAGAGAGGGGGAGACACAGAATCTGAAGCAGGCTCCAGGCTCTGAGCTGTCAGCACAGAGCCTGATGTGGGGCTCGAACCCAGGACCACGAGATCATAACCTGAGCCAAAGTCAGCTGCTTAACTGACTGAGCCACCCAGGTTCCCCCAGAGGTATATTTTATATTGCACACAGCCTTAAACCGAGATGGTTGACAAGAAATTTTTTTATGTGAGAGAATTCCTTACTCAGAGACCCGATGATCTGATGTCTTGATCTGGATAGCTTGGCTTAGACTGTTTAACAAAAACCCATTCAGATTTAAATGGCTTAACAGAACAGAAGTTGATTTTTCATTCGTGCTTTGTGTCCAGCATGAGCACACAGGGAACTCTGCTCCTCCCAGTTACTCAGGGACCCAGGCTGATGGCAACTCCATCTTAACATAGTGTTTCCATGATCATTTTGATTGAGTGAAAGATGGTGGTCAAGGGGCACTGATTTTTGTTTTTAAGTTTATTTATTTATTTTGAGAGAGAGAGCAAGCAGTCAGGGGAGGGGCAGAGAGAGGGGGAGAGAGAGAATCTCAAGCAGGTTCCATGATGTCAACACAGAGACTGAAATGGGGCTCGATCTCACGAACTGTGAGATCACGACCTGAGCCAAAACCAAGAGTCAGATGCTTAGCTGACTGAACCACTCAGGCTCCCCAAGGGGCACTGATTTTTGAAATCTTGGTCCCAACATGGCATGTGTCACTTTCATTCACATTTCATGGGCTAAGGCAAGTCCCATGGCCACGCCTAACTTTAAAGGAAAGCTGGGAGGGAATTGCAGTTAGCTTGTGGCTGGAAAGCAATGAGCTGGATGTAACTGGCAAACGGCACAGAGGACTGCTCTATCAGTTTTGAGTATCACAGACCATAGAAGATCGGAGGTGGCAAAATCAGCTGGCCTGGTAGAGACGAGCACATTGACAGTAGCAAGAAATGGTCGCTCTAACTAGGCATGAGATGAAGGTTGGAAAGTTGGAACTCCAAACAGGCACTGTACCTGCCCACGGGCCAGGGCTGCTGGTACAAGGACAGTCTGGTAGCCCCTAACCACAGTGCAGTCATGCCTCAGGGCATCACAGTTCTACAGTGCCCTCAGTAATGAACACAGGAACGGCCCAAAACTAGTTAAATTATATCCACGTTATTTAGCCAGGAAGAGTGAGATAACTCGAGGTACATTATTACTTGCTAAACTAAGAAGGAATCTTAGTTACAGTTACCATTGGTTTAATTGGGTTTACTTGAGGTCATCAAACTTCGGTATTTGGCGAGGAGACTTCACTTTTGATAAAGAAGAGAAGCACAGAGAGTGGTTGGAGCTGTGGTTCCGGAGACAGGATCTGGGTTGAAATCTTGTCTCTGCCACTAATTGTGTGACATTGAGCAGGTGTCTTATTCTTGAGTCGGAGATTCCTCATCAGTAAAATGCGCAGGGTGTTCTCAGTGCACAGGGGGAATACAAAGAGTCTGTTTGTGTCCAGCACTTTGCGCAACACCTGGTTCGGAGGGAGCCCTCCCGTTCACGGACATCACCCCCAGCCGTAGCAGGATTTGAAAAATCTTTAAGACCCAGGAATGCAAGTAGAGGTGTTCCCCCAGATTTTCCTCCCTCTTCCCATTCCTTGGATAGCATTCTTGCCACACCTTTCTTATTTTCACCTGTGTCGTATTTTATTTGACTAAGCTGTGTGTGTCCCCCATCCCACTTGACACCCTACTTGTCACCAAAGTATTTATTGAACATGTGCTGTGTGCAAGGCTCTGTGCTGGGTCAGGGCATTGTGAGGAAGGAAGGCATGTCCCTGGCCTGAAGTCTTGAAGAATCACTTGTTTTAAGTGGGGTGGATGTGGGTTTGAAAGGCTTTCAGGCAGGAAATGTGTGTAATGCCCTAGAAACACGAGAGAGTGTGGCTACATCCTGGGGATACTTGAGTGGCAGGAGGGAAGGGTATGTTTGGGGAGTGTGTGGAGGCTGCAGAAGGCAGCTTGTGAAGGCTGTGTGAGTTCAGAAGTCAAAGCTTTTATGCGGCACATGATTAGGAGCCACTGAGGGATTCCAAGGTAGGAAATCAGCTCTGTCTTTTAGGAAGGTCACTGCGTGTGGAGGGCGCAGAGGAGTGATTACCTTGTTTCCCTGACGTGGGTAGTTCTGTGTGCAGCTATGGTACTGTGCCTGCTACACGAGGGTCGTAAATTATTTATGTGTGGGGAGAGAGGAGAAGAAGGCGAGTTGGGGGAGGGGACCAGTTAGACTTCTGCTGTGATGCAAGGGCTGTGTCTGAGCCCTTCCTGGGTGGGGAGAGTGCCCTGGACAGGGGCCAGCAGACTAGGGTTTCAGTCACGGCTTCCGCAGTTTTTGCACTGGTACCCTGGGCCACTTTCAGAACCCCTTGCATTGTCTTAGTTTCCAAAGTTGTAAAATGGGGGAAGAAAAACACCTGCCTTGCATGCTTGCTGCCCTGGGGATTTGAGCAAAAAGATGCTAAAAGCCTGGTACTATTAGATAACATAAGGAACCTCTTCTAATAAAAATAATAATTTTAAGGGGTACCTGGGTGGCTCAGTTGGGTAACTGTCTGACGTCAGCCAAGTCATGATCGTGCCTTTCCTGAGTTCGAGCCCTACGTTGGGCTCTGGGCTGACAGCTCAGAGCCTAGAGCCTGTTTCAGATTCTGTGTCTCTCACTCTCTCTCTCTGCTCCTCCCCCACTCACACTCTGTCTCTTTCACGCTCTCTCTCTCTCTCAAAAATAAATAAATGTTAAAACATAATAGTTTTTTAAAAAATATTTTATGTTTTTTATTTATTTTTGAGAGACAGAGAGAGAAAGCATGAGCAGGGGAGGGTCGAAGAGAGAGGGAGACACAGAATTGGAAGCAGGCTCCAGGCTCTGAGCTAGCTGTCAGCACAGAGCCCGATGCTGTGAGATCTGACCTGAGCCAAAGTCGGAAGCCGGACGCTTAACCGCCTGAACCACCCAGGCGCCCCTTAAACATTCTTTAAAGGCCAGCAAATTATATGTGGCTCTTCAGCTGTTCTCAGCCCTCACCCAGAAGCCACACATGCACACATGCACACGCTCTTGCTACTGGTATTACTATAATGTGCTCACTGCATGCACAGCTAAAAGGTGTGTACTTCTTCAGCCTATCATTATCAACGGCTTTCCCCTGAAACTTTGCTCCTCCTCCGTCTTCTTCTGAGCGTGGTTTTCTTTTATTAAAATTTAAAAAAATATTTATTTATGTTTGAGAGACGGAGAGAGAGAGCACAAGCAGGGGAAGGGCAGAGAGAGAGAGGGAGACACAGGATCCGAAGCAGGTTCTAAGCTTTGAGCTGTCAGCACGGAGCCCAGTGTGGGACTTGAACCCACAAACCATGAGATCATGACCTGAGCGGAAGTCGGGTGCTCAACCAACTGGGCCACCCAGGCACTCTCTGAATGTGTCTTTAAAGATGATAATGGAACTCTAATCGGGTTTGTTCTCCGTTGGGTTCCCCCCGGTCATCCTGGCTGACAGGAGTTCCTTCCCTCTGGGCTCCTGTACCACTTAATTTATGTTATTCTGATTGAATGTCATCTACTGTCTTGTCTTATCATTATTTGTCTTTCTTTGATGTCAGTTTTTCTTACAAAGTAATAGAAAGATGGCATACTTATGTATTTTTAACATGACTTAAAAACCCACTGAAACCTTTTGTTTGAAATATGTTGAACAGGTTAGAAAATTGTAAGACTGGGGTGCCTGGCTGACTCAGTCAGTGGAGCATGTAACTCTTGATCTTGGGGTTGTGAGTTGGAGCCCCACATTGGGTGTAGAGATTACTTAAAAGTAAAATGTTTAAAAAAGAGAAAATTCTGTTGCTAGGTTTTTAAAAAATGTTATAATATTAATTTGAGAGAGAGAGAGTACACATGTGTGTATGAGGAAGACGGGTGGAGAGACCGGAAGAGAGAGAATCCCAAGCAGGCTCCTTGCTGTCAGTGCAGAGCCTGATGCTGGGCTCAATCTCATGCACCATGAGATCATGACCTGGGCCGAAGTCTAGAGTCAGATGCTTCACCAGCTGAGCAACCCAGGTGCTCCAAGTTTTTTTCTTGATTAATTGATTAATGTAATCTCTGTACCCAGTGTAGGGCTCAAACTCATGACCCTGAGATCGAGTTGTATGCTCTTCTGACTGAGCCAGCCAGGTACCCCACTGTTTTTTTTGAATTGAAGTGTAGTTAACACTTTATTATTAAGTCTTTAAAACATCTAAAGATAAATTTGGGGCACCTAGATAGCTCAGTCGGTTCAGCATCTGACTTTGGATCAGGTCTTGATATCATGGTTGGTGAGTCTGAGCCCTGCTTCAGGCTCTGTGCTGTCAGCTCAGAGCCTGGAGCCTGCTTCGGATTCTGTGTCTCTCTCTGTGCCCCTTCCCTGCTCGTTCTCTGTCTCTCAAAAACAAATAAACATTAAAAAATAAAAAAACAAATTATACAGCAATGATTCTTAGAGCTTTTGGTCTCAGGACCCCTTTATAAGTTTAAAAATTATTGAAACCCCAAAGAACTTCCACTTTTGTGGACTTTGTCTATTGGTATTTAATGTATTAAAAATTACTGAGAAAATTTTAAGTCACAAGAATATATTCCACTGGCTCTGAGGACAATGCCATTGTCCCCTATCATCGTTAGGTAGCCTGTGGATAATCTGCTAGACCCATGTGAGAAAATGAGAGTAAATAAGGCACATGGTGTCTGAGAATTATTATGAACGTGGTTTTAAACTCATGGATCTGCTGAAAGGGCCTTGGGGACCACCATGGGTCCAGGGACCATTTTGAGAACTACTGACAAATAGATGTAAGCATTTTTATAAGTAACACTTTTATATCTTTTTGGCAACAAAATAACATTAAGGTGGATACATTACCAAACATTGGTTTTCAAAATGCATTCAACACAGTATTTTTTTTTTTAAGTCACTAGTTTCTAGCTTTGGTTAAGACATATCCTTTACCTTGAAAGGACAACTATGTGTATTTTTGGAATATCTGCAAAGTCCCATCCTGCTAACAGACATCTGTCATGCCAGTCATGGTCAGCAATCTTGGAACATGAGTATTTTTATGAAAGAAAAATACACAACTGATCTTTTAATTCTAGAAATCTTAATATGCACTCTTTCAGACAATATTTAAAGAATTTCTTTGAGATATAAGTTTTGCGGTTACTAACCATCTCATTATCAAATTTGGTTATGATCCTGTTTCAGAGATTCAATTCTTACGAGATTAGCGACATTAATGTCATTCTGTAGTTAATAAACTGCACTGCGTCACAAAGCAGGTGAGCAGGTGGTGGTCCAGTCTCCTCCATGCCGTGGGACGTGCATACTCCTTGGGGAATTTTCCTGAATCCCATGTAGCTAGCACAAGACATTTGACATGGGGATTGTGCAAGTGCTGGTTGAAGTTAAATGTAAGAAACGCTTATAAATAAGAGTTTTGTTTTCTTTCCATAGTTTGGCGAATCATTTTGAGTACCCTTTGAGATAGATGCACATCCTCTCTGAAGGCAACGGGCCTGAGGTGTTGAGTAGTAGCCTCTTCTTGCTCTTGGCTTTGCCTTTTCCAGGCTGTCCTCCGTGGCCCTGTCCCAGTAATCTTCCTAAAATACAGGTCTGACTGTAACATTTCTCTGCTCAGTCCCCAAAGTGGTTCTCCATTGCCAATGGGATAAATTTCAGACTCTTTAGCATGGCATCTAAGGCTCTCCTACCCTTTTACTGCCTCACCTTCTTTGCTGCAGATTTTCCTAAATGTCATTAATTTCCATCATCTCATAACGTTATTTATACTCCAACTGCATGGACCATACTGCTCTCTCTCGAGGGCAGGCATCGCATCGTGTTTATTAGGCACTCAGATACCTAATAATGGTTTCTGCCTGGACATATGTTATAGTATGTGTTCTATACATAAGGCTAATAACAATATGTTGTGTGTTATATATGACATATATACGATTATATATATATTAAAGGCATGACAGATAAACAATATGGAACTACTATATAGGCCTAAGACATTTAACATCTCAAATAACAGCAGTGGAAAAGAACATTTAACTTGCATTTTCTTCTTTTTTTTTTTTAAGATCATTTATGTGTCTCCCTGCCCAGTGTGGAGCTTGAACTCATGACTCTGAGATCAAGAGTTGGATGTTCTACTGGCTGAGCCAGCCAGATGCCCTTAAATATTTTTTTTTGTACAGTTTATTTGTTTATTTTTAGTAATTTCTTTGCCCCAAGATTAATTTCTTTACCCATCTTGGGGCTCAGGCTCACAACCCTGAGATCAAGAGTCACATGCTCTACCCTCTGAGCCAGCCAGGTGCCCCCATATTTTCTAATGTTGTATTTTATACTTACAACAGAACAATATAATGATACCTATCACTAAGTCTTTTTTATGTTTATTATTTTTTATTAATTAAAAAAATTTATATCCAAGTTAGCATATAGTGTGACAGTGATTTCAAGAGTAGATTCCTTAATGCCCCTTACCCATTTAGCCCATTCCCCCTCCCACAACTCCTCCAGTAACCCTCTATTTGTTCTCCACATTTAAGAGTCTCTTATGTTTTGGTCCCCCTCCCTGTTTTTATATTATTTTTGCTTCCCTTCCCTTATGTTCATCTGTTTTTTTATCTTAAAGTTTTCATATGAGTGAAGTCATATGATATTTGTCTTCCTCTAATTTCGCTTAGCGTGATACCCTCTAGTTCTATCCATGTAGCTGCAAAGGGCAAGATTTCATTCTTTTTGATTGCCGAGTAATATTCCATTGTGTGTGTGTGTGTGTGTGTGTGTGTGTGTGTGTGTGTGTGTGTGTGTGTATACACCACATCTTCTTTATCCATTTATCCATCGATAGACATTTGGGCTCTTTCCATAGTTTAGCTATTGTTGATAGTGCTGCTATAAACATTGGGGAGCATGCGTCCCTTCGAAACAGCACACCTGTATCCCTCAGATAAATACCTAGTAGTGCAATTGCTGGGTTGTAGGGTAGTCCTATTTTTAATTTTTTGAGGAACCTCCATACTGTTTTCCAGAGTGGCTGCACCAGTTTGCATCCCCACCAGCAGTGCAAAAGGTCTCCTCTTTCTCCGCATCCTCGCCGACATCTGTTGTTGCCTGAGTTGTTAATGTTAGCCATTCTGACGGGTGTGAGGTGGTATCTCATTGTGGTTTTTAATTTGTATTTCCCTGATGATGAGTGACACTGGGCATTGTCTCATCTGTCTGTTGGCTACCTGAATGTCTTCTTTGGAGAAGTGTCTGTTCATGTCTTTAGCCCATTTTTTCACTGAATTATTTGTTTTTTGGGTGTTGAGTTTGATAAGTTCTTTATAGATTTTGGATGCCAACCCTTTATCTGATATATCATTTGCAAATACCTTCTCCCATTCCATCGGTTGCCTTTTAGTTTTGCTGATTGTTTCCTTTGCCGTGCAAAAGCTTTTTATTTTGATGTGGTCTCAATAGTTCATTTTTGCTTTTGTTTCCCTTGCCTCTGGAGACATGTTGAGTAAGTTGCTGTAGCCAAGGTCAGATAGGTTATTGCCTGTTTTCTCCTCTGGGATTTTGATGGCTTCCCGTCTTACATTTAAGTTTTTCATCCGGGGCGCCTGGGTGGCTCAGTCGGCTAGGCCTCCAACTTCAGCTCAGGTCAGATCTCATGTTGGTGGGTTCGAGCCCCGTGTCAGGCTCTGTGCTGACAGCTAGCTCAGAGCCTGGAGCCGGTTCTGTGTCTCCTTCTCTCTCTGCCCCTCCCCCTCTCATGCTCTGTCTCTCTCTGTATCAAAAATAAATTTAAAAAAAACATTAAGTTTTTCATCCATTTTGAGTTTATTTTTGTGCATGGTGTAAGAAAGTGGTCCAAGTTTTCCTGCATGTTACTGTCCAGTTTTCCCAGCACCACTTGCTGAAGAGACTGTCTTTATTCCATTGATTATTCTTTCCTGCTTTGTCAAAGATGAGTTGGCCATACGTTTGTGAGTCTATTTCTGGGTTCTCTGTTCTGTTCCATTGGTCCATGTGTTTGCTTTTGTGCCAGTACCATGCTGTCTTGATGATGACAGCTTTGTAATACTGCTTGAAGTTTGGGATTGTGATGCCTCCTGCTTTGGTTTTATTTTTCAAGATTGCGTTGGCTATTTGGGGTCTTTTCTGGTCCTATACAGATTTTAGGATTGTTTGTGTGGCTCTTTTTATATTTATTTTTAAGATGGGGGCAGGGGACAGAGGATCAGAAGCGAGCTCTGCGCTGACAGCAGCCAGCCCGACATGGGCTTGAACTCATGAATTGTGAGATCATGACCTGGGCCGAAGCTGGACTGTCAACTGCCTGAGGCACCCTGGTGCCCCTCAGTAAGTCTTAATATGCCATCTTGTCTCGGAGTTTTGTTTTGCTTCAAGAAATAGAACATTACATTACAATAAATGCCTCATAAATATTTTTCCCCAGTCTCTTTCCTTGTTCATCAGAGGAAACTATCTTGAATTTAAAGTTTTTAAATTCCCATACGAGTTTTTGTGCTTTTGCTACTTGTTATCTCCCACGCACAGTGCACAGCAGGGGTTGGCAGATGAACTTGCAGGTTTGTTGGAACACTGCCATGCCCTGTCTAAGTATTGTTATTGACTGCTCTCAGGCTGCAGTTTTCTGCTGCAGTTTTGTGGACACAGTGTCATCTCCCGGCCCCCTTCAGCCCCCACCTGTAGATCTCAGTTGGCTCAGGCAAAGGAGGGTCATCTCAAACATCCCAGTTGAATTTTCTCAAGACTGATTGCGTTCAGCATTTTTAAGCTTCCACATGGACTTTGCCTTTTCCAAATTAAACAGCATGTCTACAACCTTGTCCTCGGAACACCATTAAAACACTGTCAAGCAAAACTCCCTTAAACCAAACCTCAACAGCTCCTATTCAGAAAGGGTTTTTTTCTTTTGTTTGTTTGGTTTGGGGTAAAAACAAAGAACTCAAAGTTTTGTTTTCTTGGATACCCTCCCCTCTGCCCTTCCTCAGCCACTTCTGAAGGGAGTATCTGACCAGGGACAAAACATTTTCTGTCTTCTATTTTTATAATCTTGGTACATATCTAATTTTTACTCAGAGAGTCACTGGCCACCTGTGTTATAGGAGCCTGGGTCTAATCAGGAGAGAGAAATCACTTGACTTTGAGCAGTCAAGCTTTAAGAATTATTATTATTACTGTTATTATTATTTTATATGTTTATTTATTTTTGTTCATACAGAGTGTGAGGGCGACACAGAATCTGAAGAGGGAGAGAGAGGGAGACACAGAAGCAGAAGCAGGCTCCAGGCTCTGAGCTGTCAGCATAGAGCCCGATGTGGGGCTCAAATTCATGAACTATGAGATCATGACCTGAGCCAAAGTCAGATGCTTAACCAACTGAGCCACCCAGGTGCCCCAGACTTTAAGAACTGTCAACTATAACAGGGATTTGGAGTAACATGAGAACAGCTATTAAGAAGTAAAAAAATGGAAGGAAGCTCACCTCATTTTAAAAATTTTTTTCATTATTAAAACAAATTTTTAAAAATGTTTATTTACTTTTTGAGAGAGAGAGGATGAGTTGGGCAAGGAGTAGAAAGAGAGGGAGACACAGAATCCAAAGCAGGCTCTAGGCTCTGAGCTGTCAGCACAGAGCCCAATGCGGGGCTTGAACTAAGAGACTGCAAAATCATGACCTGAGCTAAAGTTGGATGCTTAACTGACTGAGCCATCCAGGTGCCCCTGCTGAACATCATTAACTAACAGGAATGCAAAGCAAAAGCAGAATGAGACACTGCCCTCACCCCAGCTCTAATTATCCATTTTTGTATATATATATTTTGTTGTTGTTGTTGTTGTTGTTGTTGTTCCATTTGCTTGGTCACACCCATTAGGATGGCTATAATCAAAAAGATAAGAACTAGTGCTGCCACAGGTGTGGAGGAATCAGAACTCCCGTACCCTGCTGGTGGGGACATAAAATGGTATGGTGGCATTTCCTCAAACACTTAAACATGGAGTCACCGCATGTACCAGGTATATTTCACTCCTAGGTGCATCCCTAAGTATGTACCCAAGAGAAATGAAAACTTACGTCCATATAAAAACTTGTACATCAGTGTTCCTAGCAGCATCAGTCAGCCAAAAAGTGGAAACAACCCAAATGTCTGTCAACTGATAAACAGATGAATAAAATGTGATGTGTTCATATGATGGAATGTTATTTGGCAATAAAAAGAAATGAAATACTGATACATGCTACAGTATACATGAACCCTGGAAATGTCATGCTACGTGAAAAGACCACATATTATTCCATATACCGTAAAACCTTGGTTTGTGATCATAATCTGTTCCAGAAACATGCTTGTAATCCAAAGCGTTTGTATATCAAAGCAAATTTTGCCGTAAGAAATAATGGAGAGGCGCCTGGGTGGCTCAGTTGGTTAAATGTCCAACTTCAGCTCAGGTCATGATCTTACGGGTTGTGGGTTTGAACCCTGCATCAGGCTCTGTGCTGGCTGCTCAGAGCCTGGAGCCTCCTTCCAATTCTGTGTCTCCCTCTCTCTGCTCCTCCCCCTGTCAAAAGTAAATAAACATTAAAAAAAAAAAAAACTCAGATGATTTGTTCCACAACCCAAAAATACTCATATAAAAACGATTACAACGCTTAATATAATACAAAGTAATAAATATGCTACAAAATGTAGAGAAAAATAAATTAACCTGAACTTTCCATTGAAAACCTTTGTGGCTGGTGTCAGGGAGACAAGAGAGAGCAGGGTTACTGTGTTGGGGACTTTCACTACCACTAATGGAATCACTGCTGTCTCTTGGACTCTTTTTATGCAACTTTAACAAGGAGCCTATCCAATGACACTTGCTTTTGCCTCCATCTGAGGATTTTGCAGAAATGTGACCTTGCATTGTCATTAAACAGATTCGTCACTCGCCCTGCTACGGCCTTATTTGGGTAGTGCTTTTCTGCAAAATTCTGTTTTGCACTGTTTCCCACAATTTGCACATCTCCCTAACCTCATTTAAAGTGAGGGATTCCTCTGCCTTTTACTCCTCCTCCTTTGTAGATGAGGTGTAGACATAGACGTCTTTTTTTAAAAATTGTAATTCCTTTTATTTTATTTTATTTTATTTTTTATGTCTTTATTTTGAGAGACAGAGACAGAGAGTGAGCAGCGGAGGGGCAGAAAGAGAGGGAGACACAGAATCCAAAGCAGGCTCCAGGCTCCGAGCTGTCAGCACAGAGCCTGACGCGGGGCTCAAACCTATGGACCGTGAGATTGTGACCTGAGCTGAAGTCAGACATTCAACTGACTGAGCCACCCAGGCGCCCCTGCAGACATAGATTTCTTATAAAATCGTGCAGTTTTGGCCACTCACATACCTTGTTCGTACTTCTTGATGATCTCCTTAACTTCCACTGTAATCATCACTTTCTTTGAGCCTTTCTTTTCTTTCTTTCTGCATGGGGACCATTGTATACACTCACAGGGATGTTGACGACAGTATGGTATTTAATGTCATATACTATAGTTAATGTAACTGACAAGAAGGCAGCAGAGGCAAGGGTCTGTGTCTGCAGGCAGCCTGACCTAGAATGAAGCAAAGCAATCCTAAGCTTACTCTTGTGTGGAAAAGCAAAGGACTGTCCGTAGGTGCTTTGAAGTGACAAAAATTACACTAGTGCTAGTTGTGGACACCTTCCTGTGTTCTGCAAAATCACTGATTTCTGCCAAACACTGCAGCCTGAGACGGAGCAATTGGCACGAGAGGCAATCACCCACAATCCCACAGCGCGCACAAGAGAGAAGAGCCATGGACTCACTTGTGATCATGTGATGTTTGCATCACGTACTACTCATATTGCAAGACATCGCTCATTTATCAAGTTAAAATTCATTGGAAATGTTTGCTCGTCTTGCAGAACACTCACAGAACAAGTTACTTGCAATCCAAGGTTTTACTGTATGTGAAATGTCTATACACAGTTGCCTGTTCTGTGGAACAGAAGGTAGATTAGGACTCAGAGAACAGGAGGTTGGGCAGGAGAGTGACAGCTAAGGGGTGCACGGTATCATTTTGGGGTAATGGAAGTGTTCTAAAATTGTGGTAATGTTTGCACAACCATGTAAAAATACTAAATGCCATTGAAATGTATACTTTGGGTATGGTATGTGAATGATATCTCAATAAAACCTTTCGTTTTTCTTTTCTTTTCAAAAGATTTTTTAATTTTAATTTTTGAGAAAGAAAGAGAGTGCAAGCGAGGAAGGGACAGAGAGAGAGGGAGACACAGAATCCAAAGAAGCAGGCTCCAGGCTCTGAGCTGTCAGCACAGAGCTCAATGTGGGGCTCGAGCTCATGAATCTTGAGGTCATGACCCGAGCCAAAGTCAGACTCTTAACAACTGAGCCACTCAGGTGCCCCTCAGTAAAGCTTTTCAAGAGAAGTAAAGAGGAGTCTAAATAATATATATGTAGCAGATACAAGGAGCAGCCCCCACTCGAGGGCTGAGAGAGCGTGCTCCATGAAGAGCCCCCCAGTCTACCCCACACCTGCTGCAGGTTGAGTTACAGACTTGGTGGACATGACCATGGCTCACTGGGTTGCAGATGAGTTACTGCGATGCCACATGGTGGACTTAGCAGGAAACCAGCCTTCTGGGGTGCTGGGGGAAGAGTGGGGTCTCACGAGAGGCACTCTGCAGAACTGCCCAGGAGGGTGCTGAGGACAGCTGTTGACTGCTGCTGCTCCTTGCTACCGGCTGGGCCCTGGAAAAGCCAGGTGTGCCATAGGAGCCTCCCCAGAGGAACACACCGAACCCAGAAACACAGCTCTCCTCCGGCAGTGGCTCTTCAGTGCCTTCTACTAACAAAGTTCCACCTCATGCCATCTGGCAAAGGAAAGGCCCATTTAAAGGGCCCGGGCCCATTTTCACAGAGCAAGCAAAAAGGGTGAATGTGGAGCGGAGAGGCGATACATCTGTAACCCACGCAGAAGTCCCTGGGACCTCAGCATAGGCCTAGCTTTTTAATTCCCTTTGGAGGTCCAGAGGTAATCCTTGCCCTTAGGCTGCTGTGGTTTGGAGGAGCCAAAGATTCTCCGTCTTTAGGCCAACTTGCCCTTAGCCCAGCTCTCTCTAATCCAGTTTTACAGCTTATTTTCTCTTCTGTTTGCCCAGTTCTTTTTTCAGATACCAGTTATACTTATGCTGGATCTCTTGTGACTACTACTGCTGCATGTTTTTGTTTTGTTGTTTGGGTTTGTTTTAGTAATCCTTTTACACTTTTTTTTCCCATTTTATCGTGCTCATTTTTTTTATTCACCATTGCTTGCTTGCTTGCTTTTTCCTTCCTTCCTTCCTTCCTTCCTTCCTTCCTTCCTTCCTTCCTTCCTTCCTTCATATTTTTTTTAAGTAAACTCTACATCCGACATGGGGCTCCAACTCACAACCCCAAGTTCAAGAGCTGCACACTCTACGGACCGAGCCAGCCAGGCACCCCACTGTTGCTTTCATGACTCTTACTGTCTTTTCAGCGGTGACCACTTTGTTCTCTTCCACTGAGGTTTTAATCTTCATGATAGTGTTATTTTTCTTTGTTCACTCTTCCTGAATGCTAATTATTTAAAAAAAATATCTTAACAGTTTTTTTCCCCTTGAGCTTTCCCTTTAGTCTCTGCTCTTAGTTAACTCTTGTTTTATAGTGCCATTTGGGAGTGGGTAGGGCTAGGGTAATCTTTGTTAACAATTTTCATCTGTTCAGTGACATTTTTCCTGTCCTGTGGTCTTCATCCACCATGCTACCCCCGCCCCCGCCCTGCCCAGTTCCTTTCTTCCATTGTCATTGCAGCATTTTTGTTTAGATCCTATGCTGATTTCTTTTTATTATTTTTATTTTCTTTTAAGAGGTTATATCTAGTTCCTCTTTTTTTTTTTAGGTTTATTTATTTATTTTGAGAGAGAAATAGAAAGCAAGCGGGGGAGGGGCAGAGAGAAGAGGGGACAGAGAATCCTAGGCCGGTTCCATGCTACAGCAGAGAGCCAGATGTGGGGCTCGAACTCACAAACTGTGAGATCATGACCTAAGCTGAAATCAGATGCTTAGCCAACTGAGCTGCCCAGGTGCCCCTTTATTATTGTTTTAGTATATTCTAATGCCTCTTCAAATGAAAAATGTTATGTGACTGAAGCCAGGTAAGGATTTGAATTCTGGCTTTGTCACTGACTGGCTCTGTGATCTTAAGATAATTTAACTTCTCTGTGTCTCAGTTTTTCCTCAATACAATGGGAACAATAACCTCACAGGATTGGTGAGAAGATTCAGTGAGTTAAATTGTTCAAAACTCTTAGAACTGTGGCTAGTCCACAGTGCGCACTGTATGAATATTAACAATATTAACCTACCCTACACACTTACTTACACTTAGAAAATGCACAGCTTTTCTGCAAAGAAGGATTTAACATATTGCATAGTAACTACTTAAATCTGCCTAGTCATGCATAACGTCTGAATAGGAGGTGCACATTCAGCAAAATGTTTTCAAAAAATTGATGAGCTTTTCAGTAACTTTTTTGGGAAGCTGGATAATAAATAGTACAGTGTATAATAACTTCTAATTAGCCTGCCTTGAAAATATTCATAGGAGACATGCTCAGGAAATATTTTGTGGTTTTTGCTCTGCATACTTTTGTCATACTTGAGTTTATATCCAGTAGGGGTTGATATTTGAAGGTCAGCAAAATTCTGACATTTTAGACGAAAAATTCTTGCCAGGTATCGCTCAGAAAATAACCATATTGTAGGATGTTTTAGAAATGATAGTTTGACACAGTTTCAATGAGTTCATATTTTTAATATAATTTTATTTTTATGGCTAAATTAAAATAACAGTATTATGTGCCTTTTGTGCCTTTAAAAATTTTTTTTAAATTTATTTTTGAGAGAGAGAGAGAGAGAGAGAGCATGAGCAGGGGAGGGGCAGAGAGAGGGAGACAGAATCTAAAGCAGGCCCCAGTCTCTGAGCTGTCAGCACAGAGCCCGATGCGGGGCTTGAACTCATGAGACATAAGATCATGACCTGAGCTGAAGTTGGACGCTGAACCATCCAGGCACCACTGTACCTTTTTTTTGAGCACACCCTAACTGACTGAATATTCAGTCAGTGAGAAGAGATTTTTGAGTCCCTACCAGGGTTACAGTGGTGAACCAAACAGACACATTCCCTGCCTGAATTAGCCAGAATATGAATGTTAAATTATTACTGTAAATGCTCAGAAGGGCCCTGTGTAGTGGGATGAGGATAGGCAGCTGCTGCAGGAATTTAGAACAGGGAGACCTAACCTAAAGTGTGGAGATGGGTAAGGCTTTCTCTGCGGAATGAACCTTTAAGGCTCAATGGGAGTTGGTGAGATGAAGCAGGAGGGTCAGGACAGCGTCAGCCTGACCTTGGGAGAGGGCATAAGGAATGGAAAACACTGGAAAATGGTCAGTGTTGCAGACTCATTGAGGTGAGGTGCAGGGATGGCAGGAGACGTGGGAAGCAGTGGGCAGGGGCCAGATCATGCAGAGCTTTACGTGGCTTGTGAAGGAATCTGGGACTTTACCCTAAGGACGATGGGACGTTTGCAAACTCTAAGCTTGGGAGGGAGATAAATTCACATTGGCTGCTCTGTAGGGAATGAGTCGGCAAGGACCAAGAATGGGTAATGGAGGCTTACCAGGGGGCTGTAGTAGGAGTCCAAGCCAAAGATTATAGCGACTTGAAATAGAACGGTGGTAGAGAAGGTGGAGGGATGGACGGATTCAACAAGGATTTCACAGGTGACATTCATAGGACTTGGTGAGTGATTATATGTAGAGGTGGGAGTGGGAAGGAGGGTAATGTCAAGGATGATTTTCAGGTTTCTGATAGAAGCACCTGTGAAGGTGTTGCCGTTTACGTGAGATAGTGAACAGAGGAGAAGGAGGAAGTGTGGGGCATCTGTGAAACATCTAGATGCTTTGAGCAGGGTTTTACGTGGACATGGAACTCAGAAGCAATTACCTAGAACATAAAATTTGGGATGGTCAGCATAATGATGGCAAATTAAATCATAGATGGGGAACAAAATTGCCTTGCCTGCGGAATGAAAATGTTAAGACAGCCTCAGACCGCTCCCCTCCTCATTCAAAATTGCTATGCATATATATGATTTGCACACAAATCATACCTTCAGGATATATTATGTTTTGGAATGTGTACAGCTTATATCGTGTCTGGAGTTGGGGCATATAATTAGAAAGATATTCATTTATTCTTTAAACAAACACTTCAAAAAATTTTTTTATGTTAGAACACCGTGAACCAGAGAGAAGAGGGGCAAAGGGAGAGAGATTCAGAATCTTAAGCAGGCTCCGTGCTCAGTGTGGCTTGATCTCACGACTCTGGGATCATGACCTGAGCTGAAATCAACAAGAGTCAGACACTCAGCCAGCTGAGCCCGCCAGGGGCCCCTAACCAACACTTCTTGAGTGTTGCTGTGTACTGGGTGCCATGCTGTTTAATGCAGGTGATTCACAGACCTAAGCTATAGATTCTGCTTTCAGATTATATGCTGATTCTTTGCAGAGACAGAAAAATAGACAAGATGTTTTTATAAATGCTATGATACACGTAAGCATTAGATGTTATGGGAGCAGACACAGCCATAGCATAGGGCATTAAGGAAAGCTCCCTAAGAGAGGTAAGGCTCAAGTCTGCTCTGACATAGAGACTTTAAAGGTGAGCTGGCATTGGTAGGCAAAGAAGGCAGAGAAAGGACCCTACCACCATGCCGTACTGCCTCTCCCAGTTTCAGATGCTGCAGGAAGGTCAAGGCACAAGAGGACAGTAATGTCCATTGGGTTTGACAGTTAAGAGGTCAATGGCAAACTTAGTGACCCTCTAGAGCAGGGTATGAATTTGATTGTCTTAGTGTCCCCTGTGCTTTGCATAATTCCTAGCACTTAGTGCTTGTTGTGCTAGCTTTGGACAGGAGAGACCCCTCCTTCTCCAAGATGAATACACAGGGAGAGGACCGTCTGGCTGCTGCATCCCCTCTATGTGCCGAAGCAGGCTATAGGAGCGCTTTACCTGTGTGCTTTTTTACGGATGCACGGGGAGGCCAGGTGAGCTCCGGCAGCGCGAACAGTCCTCACCATTCATCGAGTGTGGCTGTGTGTATGTTTCATTCTAGTCTTTTTCATGGCTGGGTACATGGTATCTGTATCTTTTTTTCATTCAATACTGTATCATGCACTACCCATGTCACTACAATTTTTTTCATAAATTATATCTTTCCCACCCATAAATTACATCTTAAGTGGCTGCAAAGTCTCTCACTTGGATGTGTATTTGAACATTTATTTGAGCACTTGGTTTAATTTTTTTCTTTTGTAATAGTTTGAAATAATTACAAAAAAGTTGCAAAAATATTGCCGAGAATTCCCATATAGCCTTCAGCTCGTGTCTGGTGTTGTCTATCAGATTTCTCCCTTGTAGGTTACTCTTTGGCCCTCTGTGATTAAGAAGTATCTTGTGGGCAGAAACTTGGAAGACTATAGAAGACCCCATTTCTCACAAATCTACCTGTTAATTTTAGCATCCTTTGATGTTTCTTAGCTGAATTATTGCTGAAATGGTTACCAAATGGTGACTTTCTGACAATGTTATTCCTTCTACATTCATTAGTTGGTATTCTGATCTAAGGGAGCACTTTCTTCTCTCCTCATTCATTAGGTTCTGATTTAATGGGTGATAATCTGTTATTATTGGTCTGAACTCTTCCAGAACTGTCCCTTAGGAGCCCCACAACTGGTTTCTTTTTCCTTTTGATACAGCCTCACTCCTTGAGCCTTTGGCTGCTTCGAGGTACCACAGAGGATCCAGGCTTATCTTGTTTGTGCCTTCTTTGCCCCAGCCCTGCAGTCAGCCATGCTTCCAAGGATCCCTGGTTCCTGTTAGGGAAGAATGGTATTTAAAAACCAAGATCTCGGTGCTACTAGATGTGCTCCTTATACTTGGGGCATGACTGCTGCCAGGCCCTTTCCAGGGACCAGAGGTAGGGAATATATGCAGGTATCACACAAAAGTGCATATGCTGTCCACATCTATATTTATTTTTATAGATTTATGTCTTTATATGTCCAAAACCATCCATTCATACTGATCCTTTCAATTTCAGTACGACCACCAAAACTTATTCTAGTTTTTCCCCTTTCCTATTTGCAACTCCCTTCCCCACCATGGAGAAATCGGCTCCGGTTAGCTAGTGTCGGTATACTTACTTATTTGGCCAGTCCCAGCATTGCCTGTGGCCGCACCCTGAGACTCCCTCACGAGGGCTGGATGCCGCATACCTGTCTTCACTCCAGGTGTCCGTTCTCACCTACCCTGATTGGCACCCGAAGCTTAATGGCTTTTAGATTCAATTATTTAGAAAGGCGGGCAGGGAGAGAGCTCATTCCTTTTCACGATTGCATAATCCTCTGTTTTGTGGATACACCATAGTTTATTCAGTTCCTACTGAAGGACGTACTCTCTGATATTACAGATTGTGTTGCGGTAAATAGCCATACGCATGAGTTATTGTGAATGTTTGTCAGTATGTCCTTGGGATAGTTTCTTCAATGTGAGATTATTGGGGTAAAGGGCAAAGCGTATGTAATTTTATTAGACACGGCCCACCCAGCCGAAATGTGTGAGAGGCTCGGCTCCCCCCCCCCCCCCCCCCCCCCCCCCCCCCCCCCCCCCCCCCCCCCCCCCCCCCCCCCCCCCCGCCATCCTCAAGTTTTTGTCCTAGCTATGAGTTAGAAATTTTATCTCTTTCAGAATCTTGAGGTGCTGTTCTTCTCCCTGTCTTGGAGGGTTTGGCCGATTTTAAAAACTTAATTTGTTTCTTTGTATGTCATCCACTTCAGAAAACCAGTTTCCTCTTTGGGTATTTGTTATACATCTTCATTTGAAGATCCTTTTCCTTAATGGAAGAGGTAGAAGTGAAATAGATGATTTGTTCAGCCTTCTCGCTGTCATATTTGCTGAATGGACGGGTAAATCTGTTGACTGACTGATGGTCGTGTGTCTGCCAGAGCCTCAAGTTTGTCCTGAATGGCGGTGGCCGTTCAGTCATCACATCCGCATTCAGGACAGAAAACAGGGGAAGGTGTGGCCTCCTTCTGAAAGGAAAGGCTTTCTATCTTTCCTTCTTTATTTAAAAAAAATTTTAATGTTTATTTTTGAGAAAGAGAGACAGAGCGCTAGTGGGGGAGGGGCAGAGAGAGAGGGAGACACAGCATCCGAGGCAGGCTCCAGGCTGTGAGCTGTCAGCACAGAGCCCAGTGAGGGGCTCCAACTCACCCACCGTGAGATCATGACCTGAGCCGAAATCAGACACTTAACCGACTGAGCCGCCCAGGCGCCCCTGATAGGAAAGGCTTTCCAACAGCCATCTGCCTTTTATAGGCAGGATGCTTACCCCTTAAATTTGTTGTTGTTCTTAATGGGAGCCCCAGATGAGATACAGGCCTTTGTGTTGCTGGAATTGCAAGTCTCTAATTCCTGTTTTAATTGGAAAACTTTGTTATTTGCATAAATATAAAAATTAAAAATAAATATACAGATAAACATATTGTGAAAAACACCCCCTCCAAACCCACTTTTCAGTTTGGTGCCTCTTCTTTTAAGTACATACTTAACACGTAACCCTGATTGTCAGTATCACTGTCGTCCTTGTTTCTTACCACCAGCATGTGGCCGTATGTACATATTACAACTCTACCGCTAGATTTTTTTTCACTTAGCAGTATATACTAGACGTTTTGCCCATGCGAGGACCTGCAGCTTTGCCTCATTCTGTGCAATGGGTACACCATATTCCATACACGTCATTCTCTGGCCCCCATTGATCCATTATCCACCTTGTAGCCTCCGTGCTGGTGACTGCCATCTAAGAACAGCATCATCTGGGCTTCATTGCCCTCTGGCTTGGAATCAGCTGATAAAACACATGCACACGGAGCAGAGGGCGAGTGGTGGTGGGAGAAGTGAGAGCGTTTCTTATCCCCTCCCGCCCCTTGCTGGGGCTCCAGGAGCAGCTGTGTCCTTGGTAGCGCTGTTCCTGATGGCTGGCCTCTCTTTTCCAGTGACACCCTTCTGTCTTCTGCTCTTTCACCTTGAGGGCAGAAGGGTGATAGCCCCTGGCTGCCTCACCACCCCTGGTTGGTTCCTTGCACTCTACTCACACAGCTATAAAAAATCCTGTCATGAATTTCCTTCGGTTCATTCCTTTGCATGTGCCATCTGTTTCCTGCCAAGATCCCCGCTGATAGAGATGTCACTGTATAGATGCACCATAATTTATTTGGTTCCCTACTGATGGACATTTGAATTTTTTTCCCTAGTATTTTGTTCTTATAATGAGTGTTGCTAATAAACATTCACGTACCTATCTTGTAAAGTATTTGTTGGAATGTTCCTTTAGGAAAAGTCACAGAAATAGAAATGCTGGGTCAAGGTGCATGAATGTTGTGAATTTCAGTAGCCACTTCCCCATTGCTCCTGAAAGAGTCTACCAGTTTACATTGCTACAGTGTGGTGTTTGGTGTTTTTTTTTAATATTAAAAAATTATAGAGGTAATACTTGTGACTTACGACAAATAAATTTAACTTAGAGGTATACGTGCATAAAGTGCTTCCTATCATTGCATCCTGTTTCCTGGAGGTAACCCCATCAACAGTTAGCGATATATCCTATCATGGTTTCTTTTTCTTTATAAGATTTATATCCTTATCATAGAATAAGTTTATATATAGATAAAGTAAATTCATTCACGTGTGTATGTATGTGCATCTCTATCTGTCTCTACTAAGAAAGCTCATTTGTAAACTCTGTTCTATCGATCTTTTTGTCTTTTCCTGTGCCATTCCTCATCTATCTTAAGAATTACAGCTTTGAATTGTTTTGATATCTGGTAAGGCAAATCCTCATCTCATTATTTTTCATTAAAAAAATTTCTTGGCTCTTCTTGGGCATGAAGTCTTTGGATTAACTTTAGATTTAAGTTAAAAAAAAAAAACCAAACAGGCATGGATTTTGGCTGGAGTCAGACTGCATTTATAGAGAACTGACATATTTCCAATATTGAAACTTCTCACTTAGGAGCCTGGTGCCTCTATTTATTCAGATATTTGATGCCCTTCAGTGAAAATCTTGCCCATTTCCTCCTAAGTTTATTTTTAGATATATTATAGATTTTGATGCCATCATGAATGGAATTCTTCCTCTTACATCTTCTCATCTGTTATTGCTGGTATAGTTTTAAAGAAGATTTTTGTGCGGCGCCTGGCTGACTCAGTTGAAAGAACATGTGACTCTTTAAAAAATTTTTTTTACACTGATTTATTTTTGAGAGACAGTGAGGCAGAGAGAGAGAAAGAAAGAGAGCTTGAGCGAGGGAGGGGCAGAGAGAGAGGGAGACACAGAATCCAAACCAGGCTCCAAGCTGAGCTGTCAGCACAGAGACCAACGTGGAGCTCAAACCCACAGACCACAAGATCATGACCTGAGCCAAAGTTGGATGCTTAACCAACTGAGCCACCCAGGCGCCGTGCCCCAGAACATGCGACTTTTAATCTCAGGGTCGTGAGTTTGAGGCTTATGTGGAGTGCAGAGATTACTTTAAACAAATAAAACTTAAAAAAAAGCTGTTGAGTTTTCTAAATTAATCCTATCACCTACTTATTGATTCTCTTGGCTTTTCTAGGTAGATAGTTACATAATCTGTAGCTGATAACTTTTTCTTAATACTTTTTTAAATGTTTATTTATTTTTGAAAGAGAGAGCACAAGTTGAGGAAAGGCAGTAAGAGAGGAAGACGCAGAATCTGAAGCAGGCTCCAGGCTTTGAACTGTCAGCACAGAGCCCGATGTGAGGCTCGCACTCACGAACTATGAGATCGTGCCCTGAGCTGAAGTTGGGTGCTCAACCGACTGAGCCACCCAGGCGCCCTGTAGCTGATAACTTTTTAATCAGTTTATGTATAGTATTTATACATAATTTTTTTCTTGTATGTTACTTCATGGCCAAGATATCTTAGGGGGGGGGGTGTGATCCTAGGAAGTCTTCCTGGCTGAGGTTACATTTAAGGCGAGCATCAGAGAATGCTAATCATCGAGAATGCTCCAGGCAGGCCTCAAGGAGAGAAACAACAAGGCTGTTTTCAGTGAGTTGGAAGAAGAAAGGCACAGGAGACAGACAAGGTTGGGAAGGAAGTGCAAGAGATGGGTTGAAGAGTAAATAGGGGCACAGTCAGAAGCTGCTAAACTCTAAGGGACAATTACTTTATTCTAGAGGAATTGAGAATTTAATGAAAGATGTGTTAGGCAGAGTAGCCCCCCAAAGATGTCCACTTCCGAATCCCTGGTATCCATAAATATGTCCCCTCATGTGGCAGAAGGGACTTGGCAGATGCAATTAAGGCTATAGACCTTAAAACAGAGAGATTATCCTGGATTCTTCAGGTGGGCCAGACCTAATCCTATGAGGCTGACAAGCAAAGAAGTTTCTCTGGCTGGGCACAGAAGCAAGATGTGGTAGAAGGGGAAGCTGGAGGGATTCAGGGTGAGAGGGACCTTATGCTCCATAGCTGAAGGGGGCCACGTGGATCAGAGACTGTCTGGTAACCAGCAAGGAGATGGGGGCCTCGGCCCCGCAGCTGCAGGGAGCTGCATTCAGCCCATAGCTGGAATGGGCTCGGAAGCAGCTTCATCTCCAGAGGCTGCAGAAAGGAACACAGCCCGGCCGACCGACTCCTTGGTTTTAGCCCTGTGATACCCTGTGCAGAGGACCCTGTTGAGCCACACTGTACCTGGATATTAGGCATACAGAACTCTGAGACAACACATTTGTGGTGTTTGCAGCTGCTGATTTGCGGTACATTGTTACAGCGGTGGAACACTAACAGCAGGGTTGAAGCAGGAATAACGGACCAGTCCTACTGTGTGAGAGTGGATGGGGAGAGCGCAGTTCGGAGGCGGGGAGCTTGTCCGTGGGAGTGCATCGGTGCTGTGGACTCGGGTAGTGAGGAGCAGAAGGGAGTGTGATTGGAGAGTTATGTGGGAGGTTGGAATTGCCAGAATTTGGTCGTCGATTGGATGCTGGGAACGAGAGAGAGGAGGAACGCAGTGATGATTGCGGAGTTCTGGCTGTGGATGCTGAGTGACTGGTGGAGCTGTGTCTCGAAGCCAGGATGGGCAGGTGGGAGGATTGCCACGTCAGGAACCCAGTGGTAATTCTAGGTGGTTCTTCGCTCGGAAATTCTCCTGTAAACACTTGTTTTAAGGTAGAGTGTATCAGCAAGATGATTGCTTTATTCTTTAAGACCTGGATTGTTTTTTGATGTTTTTTCTTCTTTCCTTTTAGGTCATGTAGGAAGTTGTAAATCATGTGAAGATGGGACTCTTGGTATTTGTACGCAACCTGCTGCTAGCCCTCTGCCTTTTTCTGGTACTGGGATTTTTGTATTACTCTGCGTGGAAGCTGCATTTACTCCAGTGGGAGGACCCCAGTAAGTATGGGCCCCCCAGGCTGCCCCCGGGGAACGCGGGGTGTTCGCTGGGCTGCGGTGCCCTCACACCCTTCAGAGACGGGCAGTGAGAGGAACCCGCACGCTCCTAGGACTCAGGCTCAGAAATCGCCTCCCATGTTTGTGGCTGTGGGTTGAGAACTTTGATGTTTTTTCAAAACTGCATGCCATGGCATATCCTCTTATGATCCCCGTGAAAACATGCTGTTCTGCCATCAAAACCCAAACTCTTCCAGTACTTCTAGTTTCTGAAGGCTGTGCTTTTTAATTACTATAGCGCGTTGTCTCTCCCGTTTGTATTCATTGCCTCAGGGCTCCGTATTGTAGCTGGTTTTCTCCTGCCCTGAAAACATTCACCTTTACCTTTTCTTTGCATTTTCAGTTTTCAATTTAATGTTATCTTTGTTTTATGTCCCTTGAAGAAATATCGTCTACCTAATTATTTTGCCTTTGCTGGCACTGAACTTGACCTGAATAGAATAATGGCTCCCCTTCCCCTCCCCGCCCTCCCCAGTACCTCTTAACCCCTTTCTTTCGCTTGTACCCCTGGCTTCATGTGTTACACAATGCTTCCTCCATAGCTTTTTGTACTCCTCCGACTTGGTTTCCATTCATACAGTATGGCCTGTGCTGTGGTTTTTTTGTTTTGTTTTGTTTTTTTGCTTTTTGAGGCTTGCGGTACCGGTGCAACATTCTCTTCTTGGATGTTGCTCAAACTATCACACAGTGACCATAAGTAGGTTTCCTTTTGGTTCCTTTGTCTGGTGGCTGTCTGAGCTCAGTGCAGGAAACACTGGGTAGTCTGGTCTTGATTTCTGGTGAATGTGACTTCTCTACAATAGTTTTGTTTTTACAAACATCGACTGGTTACCAGTGTAGAATTCACTTGAGAGTAAAGTCAGTCTCTGGCAAGTGGCATTGACCTACTATTGTATTGAGACCTTGATAGGGAAACCATTCCTATGAAGTAGTTCACTTATTTCTTACATGGCTCAGCCAGACCCCTGAAGCAGTTTCAAGCCAATTTTTAATTTTTTTAAATGTTTATTAAGTTTTGAGAGAGAGAAAGAGACAGAGTGTGAGTGGGGGAGGGGCAGAGAGAGAGAGAGAGACAGACAGACAGACAGAGACAGAATCTGAAGCAGGCTCCAGGCTCTGAACTATCAGCACAGAGCCCGAACTCATGAAACATGAGACCATGACCTAAGCCGAAGCTGACACCCAGCCAACTGAGCCACCCAGGCGCCCCTCAAGCCAATTTTTAAAATGAAGTGTTATATCTTTAATTTATTGTTTTACGTGGAATGTTTCAGTGGTTCTTAAATGCTTAGCTTATAATTTTTACTAACTACTTTGTGTTTCCAGAGTTTATTTAAATTTCTCCCTTCGAACTTATTTTTTAAAACAAGGGAGAAAAAAAAAATAAAACAAGGGAGACTACCTAGAATCAATGTTTGCGTCAGTGCAAAATTCTGTAGTCAAAGGCATTCTCTGTATCTGTCATGGATAGATTCATCTGTATCTGTAAACTAGATAGAAATATGTTCAAGGAGTGGAGGTCTCCTTTTCTGTCGAGAATTGTTGACCTGTAGACAACATAACTAGGAATTAGATAATATTTTCCTAGAGAAGTTGAGAAAGACATTAATTTTATAGAAGATCTATCTATTGTATGTCAGGTGTTAGGGTACACAACTTATTAATTATATTAAATTAAGTTAAAGTAGGGGCGCCTGGGTGGCTCAATTGGTTAGACCTCCGACTTCGGCTCAGGTCAGATCTCACGTTTGTGGGTTCGAGCCCCGCGTCGGGCTCTGTGCTGACAGCTAGTGCAGATCCTGGAGCCTGCTTCCAGTTCTGTGTCTCCTTCTCTCTCTGACCCTTCCCCTCTCATGCTCTGTCTCTCTCTGTATCAAAAATAAATAAAACATTAAAAAAAATTAAAAAAAATTAAGTTAAAGTAAATTAAATTTACTTCTCACTGTAACCATGTGGAGATACTCTTATCCCTAATTTCCCGCAGAGCAAACTGAAGTATTTAATTAAACGTACCAGAGTTACACAGCTAATTATTAGAACCAGAACTGTATCCTGGTTTGCCTTAAAAACATATGTTCCTTATTTTATTTAAAAGTATAATAAATCCTAAGACTAAGGATAAGATTGAATTTTGTATTCTAATTGGTAAAAAGAGTGGACAGGGGCTCAGAGAAGCAATAGTAGAGAGTGTGAGGACGGAGGTGGAGAAGAAAGAAGGAAGGAGAGTAAGGAGGAAGGAAAGAAAGGAAGTTCTCCAAACGACAGAGCCGTTTATTAGCGTGGAGGTGGCGTGGTGCTGTGTGTTCAGGAGCTAGCGCTGGAGACTCCAGGAGTTTATTAGTCTGTCTGCCTTCCTTTGAATTCTCAGCTGACTACCCACTATTTGCATCTCTTTGTTCTTCTGCTGCTCAAGCCTTTTAGATACTTGACTTTGAATAGGTTGTTTTAGACCAGCTTACTGTAGCATGTTGTTTTCTGTACTGTAACATCAGAGAGCAGGGTAATATGACGAACTCTGATGGCTTACCAAGAAGTGTCCTCTTCTCAATAAACAAAGTCAGTTTATTGAACTTCCTATAGCAGATGGCCACTGTGTAGTGAAATTCGCTGCTGCTGCTGCTGCTAGTGATAAAATGAAATAATTTACTGAGTGTCTACATCTATGCTGTGATAGGAGCTTTGTATTCATAGTATATTTGAACCTTATAGTTTATTAAGATTTGTGTGTGTGTGTGTTGGGGAGAGGGGGCGCCTGAGTGGCTGAGTCAGTTAAGTGTCTGACTCTCGAGTTCAGCTCAGGCCATGATCTCATGGTTTGTGAGACTGAGTCCCATGTTGGACTCTGGAGCCTGCTTGGGATTCTCTCTCTCCTTCTCTCTCTGCCTCTTCTCCGCTCACATTCTTTCTTTCTCAAAATAAATAAATAAATATTAAAAAATATTTTTAATAAAAAATTATTTTTTAATGTTTATTTATTTTTGAGAGAGAACAATCAGGGGAGGGGCAGAGAGAAAGGGGGACAGAGGATCCAAAACGGGCTCTGTGCTGACAACACAACACCTGGTGTGGGGCTTGAACTTATGAACCATAAGGTCATGACCTGAACCAAAGTTGGACACTTAACCGACTTAGCCACTCAGGCACCCCGATTTCTCTCTTTTAGAGAGAGGGAGAGAGCACGAGTAGGGGAGAGGGACTGAGGGAGGGAGACAGACAGACAGAGAGAATCTTAAGCAGGCTCCACGCTCAGTGCAGTGCCTGATGTGGGACTCAGTCCCACCACCCTGAAATCATGATCTGAGCTGAAATCGAGAGTCCGACGCGCAACTGACTAAGCCATTCAGGTGCCCCTGATCCTCCTGGTTGAGACTGATTATTATTATCCTCTCATACAGATGCAGGAACTGAGGCTTCAAAGAGGCTCAGTAAGAGTTTGTAGGCCTTTTCCCCGGGGGCATTTCCAAGTTTGAACAATAAATGTCTTTAGCATTATTTTTCCTTAATTTTTATACTTTTTATGATTTACCAAGATTATCTATTGGAATTCCTTCACAGTGGTGATGGGGGAGGTCTAGAGATTTGTATTATTAAATTATGCATTCAATAAGCAGTATATTCCTATTATAGTCCGTGTACTATTCTGTGTAAACTGTGTGTAAGATGAACATAGACCTCTATGGTCTCAGACTATTATCAGAAGAAAGAAATAGAATAGCTCTTATGTGTTGTGTTCCTTTTTTTTTTAATTTTTAAAAACAATGATTATTTTTGAGAGAGGGAGAGAGAAGAGCATGAGCAGGGGAGGGGCAGAGAGAGAGAAAGAGACACAGAATCTGAAGCAAGCTCCAGGCTCTGAGCTGTCAGCACGGAGCCTGACCCAGGGCTCAAAACCACGAACTGTGAGATCACGACCTGGGCCAAAGTCAGACGCTTAACTAACTGAGCCACCCAGGCACCCCTGTTGTGTTCTTTTTTAAAAAAATATTTTTATTTTATTTATTTTTGAGAGAGAGAGAGTACAAGCAGAGGAGGGACAGAGAGAGAGGGAGACAGGATCTGAAGCAGGCTCCATGCTGACAGCAGTGAGCCTGACAAAGGGCTCGAACCCCCGAACTGTGAGATCATGACCTGAGCCAAAGTTGGACACTCAACTGACTGAGCCACCCAGGTGCCCCTTCTATGCTGTATTCTAAAAGAGACGTGTGTATGAAATGCTTTGTTAGAGCATAGAATCCCTTCTAGACAAAAAAATCATATGATTTTATCAGTCCCAAGACATATTGAGACAGGATGCAAACTGCTTTGTTTTGAGCAGCTTCAGCTCTGTGTGGCTAAGGCTTGGTCACATTGCCAGGACTTGGGTCAGATGCTTAACCTGAAAGACTTTAAATATAAAGTTGATCTCATTATCAACCTGTTTTTAAAAGTTCTGTAGCTTTCAGTGTTGAGTTTCTCATGTTAAGGAGCTTGGAAGTTACCAGTCTGTCCTCCTGACACCTAAAAAGCTGAACAGACCGAAAAATCATTATTTCTTTTTGGATCCTTAAGGGAGGGGAGGACACAGGGCAGACCACTGCCTCTGAGATGGGAAAGACAGGTGAATACAGAGAGTGGCATGCAGCAACTGTCACAGGAAGCAGTGCCAGTGAATTATAATTGATGAATTGCTGGAGGCTCTGGACAAGTCTGAGAATCAAAAACTCTAGGAGGACCCAGTCATAGGGGGCCCCCCACAGTATCAGGAGATTTACCTCCAGAGGCTTGGCCAGATTCTTACAAGAAATATTGGGGTAAAATCTTCTCCTGCATCTGGCACATGAGAAGAAATGAACCATTTTGAAATACACCAGGCACTTATTTTTCTTAACAAGGCCTGCCCTCAAGGGAAACTAGTGAACCAGAGCCCAACTTGTTGGGAGTATTATCAGAGCCTAACTGACCTGGGGAAAGGGAAATATCCAACTCCAGTCATCTCTAGGCTTCCCTATGGGAGAAAGGAAATACCAGTTCCAGCCTTGAGGGCAAAGACTTGTCCCAGAGAAGGTATACAGATGGAAAAAAGCATATGAAAAGATGCTCCGCATCATATGTCCTCAGGGAAATACAACTTAAAGCAACATTGAGATACCAGTAGGTCCCTGTTAGAATGGTCAAAGTCCCAGAACACTGAGAATATCAGATGTTGGCGAGGATGTGGAACAACAGGAACCCTCATTCGTTGCTGGTGGGAAGGCAAAATGGTACAGGCACTTTGTTGTTGTTGTTTTTTTAATTAAAAAATTTTTTTTATGTTTATTCTTGAAGAGGGGGACAGAGCACGGGTGAGGGAGGGGCAGAGAGAAAGGGACACAGAGAATTGGAAGCAGGATCCAAGATGTCAGCACAGATCCTGATGCAGGGCTTGAACTCACAAGCCATGAGATCATGACCTGAGCCAAAGTCAGATGCTTAACCAACTGAGCTACCCAGGTGCCCTGGTACAGACACTTTGAAAGATAATTCGGCAATTTCTTATAATACTAAACATATTCTTACTCTATGATCTTGCAGTCACATGGCTTGGTATTGACCTAAACGAGTTGGTTGTTTTTCTGTCCCAAAAAACCCTGCATATAGACGTTTATAGCAGCTGTGTTCATCATAATTGCCAGAAGTTGGAAGCAACCAAGATGTCCTTTAATAGTTGAGCGGATAAACCACGGTAGATCCAGACAAGGGAACACTGATAACCGCTAAACATAAGTGAGCTATCAAGTCATGAAAAGACATAGAGGAGCCTTAAATGCCTACTTCTAAGTGAAAGAAGCCAATCTGAAAATGCTACATACTGTGTGATTCCTGGAAAAGGCAAAACTATGGCGATAATGAAAAGGCTAGTGGTTGCCAAGGTTGGGAGTGGGGAGAGGTATGTACAGGCAGGGCGTAGAGGGGTTTTAGGGTGGTATATCTATGTGATATCATAATCATGGGTATGTTTTGTCCTTCTGTTCAAACTCACAGAATATACAACACCAGGCATAAGCCCTCAGGTAAACTATGGACTTTAGGTAATTATGATGTGTCAGTGTAGGTTTATCAGTTTTAAGAGTGGTCTGCTCTGATGAGGGATATCGATAATGGGGGAGGATGTACATGTGTGGGGGGCAGGAGGCATATTGGAAATATCTGTACTTTCCCCTCAATTTGCTGTGAACCTAATACTGCTCTAAAAAATACTCTTAGTTAAAAAAAAAAAGTACTGTAGAATTATACTTTATGTGTGTGCATGTATACACACATATATAAGATGATAAAAATATATGTGTACATATGTTTAACTGAATGCACAAATGAACGCAGTCTTGGGGAGAGTTGGATGTACTTCAGTTTCTCCAAAATGGAGACGAAATACTGACATTTCTCTTGGCTCTGATGCTTTATTCAGGTCAGGTCTTGTAGGAAAGATGGGTAGTTGCCTCTTATCAGTAGACCTGATTCCCAGGCTCCATTTCATGGAAACTTTACATATTTTATTATTTTAATTTTTTATCTATTTGTATTTCATAAATTAAAGTGGATATTTTGGAGCAGTAGGATTAATTTCTTATGGGACCTTTAAAAATTCATATTACCACGCTTATCAATATTGCAGCTCCCTCTGTGTTCTTGCCTGTATTTTACAAAAGATCATAACCGGGGAGATTATAAAATATGCATTATTGATCTGATTACTATGGAGAATACCATCTGGTGAGTAAGTTGGAATTTGAATCTGATATTGGGAGAAGGGTAGATTAAGTTTAGCTTAATAGACATAGGAAATTATATTAACTCTTAGTTTTCCATCTTAAAAATGAAATGGAGGCTAGTATTTCTAGCTTGTGGCTTAGGGTGACACTCTGCTTCTTATGATAATGGCACAACTAGTATCAAGCTAGCCCTCTCTCTATAAATAGTTATAGAACTGGGCAGAATAAAGGAAGCAACTCTTGCCAAGCAGTGGACGAGAGGCAGTATACAATTTCAGTGCCTGAGGAAAGGAAAACTCAGGAGGTGCGCTCTGCAGTTCTTGCGGGGACAATCTCCCAGCCCTGCCCAGAGAGCTGGAATCTCAACAGACTGTAGTGCCTCCACTTGGCTGAGGAGGCAGAGATCAGGGTGTAGGGCAGCTGAAGTGGTTGGAGTCCGTGAGATGGCTCATCACTGAGTAGGGAATTATTGAGAGACAGAAGTGGGGTGGGGGGGAATTCCTAGGAGTCTTAGCTAAGGACTGGGCTGTGTATGCACAGGGCAGAATCACCTGAATTTAACCGTGTAGACAGCAGCCATACAGGATAGGAGTAGAGGTCAAGCAGACTGTGGGCAGCTGAAGAGTCAGGGGCTTTGAAGTTGCAGCCCTGCCAGAGTGGAGAAATCTCATTAGCACTTTACTACCCGTGGCATCCGGATGCCAGAAAGGCCAGGCCTTAAGAATAAAGATCTTACTCTAGAGTAAGATCTACTCAAGACTCACCCTAATAAGACCTAAAACCACGCCCCAGCAGATTTTGAAGGTTGGGTCCTGCCAAGTTAGAGAAGTCAAAAAACCATGGACTTTCCTCAGATCCACACTAAACATAGCATAGACTCATGCCTACACAAATTCAAGGTGGTCAGGCGGTAATTGAACTGCCTGATAAAATAGAATCGACACTCTTCAGAGGAAGATAGCAGTATTCATAGTCACTTCGTGCAAACCCTAGTGGTCAGTGTTCAATAAAAAGTAGACATACAAACAGGAAGGAAACTGTGATCCATATTCAAGAAAAACAAAAGTCTGTGGATAAGAGATCTCACATATTGGACTTAGCAAAGTAGTTATTAAAAATAATTTATTTGGGGCGCCTGAGTGGCCGAGTCAGTTGGGCAGCCGACTTCAGTTCAGGTCATGATCTTGTGACCTGTGAGTTCGAGCCCGGTGGGCTCTGTACTGATAGTTCAGAGCCTGGAGCCTGCTTCAGATTCTCTGTCTCCCTCTCTCTCTACCCCCACACTGCTCGCATTCTGTCTTTCTCAAAAATAAACAAACATTAAAAAATTATTTTATTTTTTAAAATAAATGCTGTTCTCTTTTTTTTAAGGTTATTTATTTTGAGAGAGACAGAGAGCAAGAGAGCAAGTGGGGGAGGGGCAGAGAGAGCGAGGGAGAGAGAGAAATATCCCAAGCAGGCTCTACACCATTGACATTGAGCTCATTATGGGGCTCGAACCCACAAACTGCTAGATCATAACCTGAGCTGAATTCCGACACTTAGCCAACTGAGGCCCCCAAGTGCCCCTATTACAAATAATTTAAAGAATTAAAGGGGGGCACTTGTGGGGAGAAGCACTGGGTGTTATGTGGAAACCAATTTGACAATAAACTATTATTAAAAAAAAGAAGATGTAAGAGTGTATACACACACACACACACACACACACACACAATGGACTACTACATGGCAATGAGAAAGAATGAAATCTGGCCATTTATAGCAAAATGGATGGACTAGAGGGTGTCATGCTAAGCGAAATAAGTCAGGCAGAGAAGGACAGATACCATATGTTGTCACTTATAGGTCTAGCAGGACAAACCTCATAGGGACAATGGGAATGGGAAAGGGGGGGGAAAGAGTTGGGGAGAGGGAGTGAGGCAAATCATGAGAGACTTTTGAATGCTGAGCACAAACTGAGGGCTGAAGAGGGAGGGGGGAAGGGGAAGGAGGGTGATGGTCATAGAGGGGCACTTGTGGGGAAGAGCACTGGGTGTTATATGGAAACCAACTTGGTAATAAACTATTAATAAAAATAAAAATAAAATAAATAAATAAAATTAAAAAAATAAAAATAAAAGCACATTTTTATTCCCTCCAAAAAATATATATATAAAGAATTAAAGAAAAATAGTGAACACTAAATAATCTGAGCAGAGAAATCAAAACTATAAAAAAAACCCCAGAACTAGCACTGAAAAATATAGGAACGGAAAATGAAGATTTCACTTCATAGTAGGCTGAATATAACAGAGGTCAGTGAAGTTAAAGGGAGTGCAATAGAAATTATCCAGTCTGAAAAGCAGAAAGAAAAAATACTGAAGAAAAATGAAAAAGCCTCAGGGACCAATGGGACAGTATAAAATTGTCTAATATATATGAGTATTGGACAGGAAAAAATGTGCAGCAATAATGGCTGAAAATTGCCTAAATTTGGTGAAAAACAATGACTTATAGATCTCAGGAGTTCAGCAAACTCTAAGAAGGATAAATATTGGGAAAGTCTAGCCATATGATAGTTAAATATCTGAAATCTAAAGTGAAAATCTTGAAGCGCCTGGGTGGCTCAGTCGGTTGAGCGTCCGGCTTCGGCTCAGGTCAGATCTCATGTTCGTGGGTTCGAGCCCCACATCGGGCTCTGTGCTGACAGCTAGCTCAGAGCCTGGAGCCTGTTTCCGATTTTGTGTCTCCCTCTCTCTCTGACCCTCCCCTGCTTATGCTGCCTCTCTCTGTCTCGCAAAATAATAATAATAATAATAATAATAATAATAATAATAATGAGTGAAAATCTTGAAAACAAAGAAAAAGAAACTTTTCCTCTGGGGTTAGGAAATCCCACTGACCTTTCACCAGAACCAGTGGAGTTCACACAATAAAAGGTCTTCAAAGTGCTGAAAGAGAAATACCAAGCACCTGTTGTCCCAGAATCCTTTGTCTGTTGGAAATATCCTTCAAAAATGAGGATGAAATGGAGACCTTGTTTTCAAATAAAAGTTAAGAGTTTGTTCCTAGCAGAGCTGCATTACAGAAAAACACTCAACAGTATCCTTCAGGCCAACAGGATGTGAGACCAGATGGACATTTGGATCTATAGGGAAAAGTGGAGGTTGCTGGAAATGGTAAATAATGGGCAAATATAAAAGACTCTTATTCCTTCCCGCCCCACCCCCGTCGTTTCCTTAAAAGACAACTAATTGCTTAAAGCAAAAATAATAATCCTGTAGAAAGAGGTTTAGAATATACGTAGAGGCAAGATGTGACAAAACTTGCCCAAGAAATGGGGAGAGGGGAGGTAAGTGGATCCTTAACTCTTGTACAGTTATTACATTTGTGAAAAATAAGAAGTGGGAAGTAGGAATGTTGTGTACAAAGTGAAGAAAGAGTAAAGTAAGAGGTAGGAAGTGTCAGATGTGCAGAGGTATTATATTGACTCTAAATAGACTCTGATAAGTTCAGGGTGTGTATTCCTTAGTGGAACTCCTTAGTAGAACAACTACTAGGAAAAAAATAACACGAAGAGGTGTATATATCTGAGAAGCCAAAGAAGAAATAAAAAGAGCTAAAAAATATTCAGTTAACCCCCCCCCCCCAAAGGCAGGAAAAGAGCAATATTAGAGCAAAAAATAAGAAGAGAGAAATAGAAAACAAATGGTAAGACAGTTGACTTAGTCCTGACTGTATTAACAATTACATTTACATGTGAATGGATTAAAACTCCAGCTAAAGGCAGAAATTGTCAGAATGGTTAATAAAGCATGATGTATGTCTTGATATAAGAGACCTGTGTTTTAAATCATTTTAAAAAAGTGTTTCTTTATTTTTGAATGAGAGAGAGAGAGAGTGTGAGTGGGGAGGGGCAGAGAGAGAGAGGGAGATACAGAATCTGAAGCAGGCTCCAGGCTCTGAGCTATCAGCCCAGAGCCTGATGTGGGGTTTAAACCCACCAACCGGGAGATCATGACCTGAGTAGAAGTCAGACATTCGACTGACTGAGCCACCCAGGTGCCCCTAAGAGAGACATGTATGTTAAATTTGAAAACAGGTTCAAAGTAAAAACAGGTTCCAAAGATCCAGAAAATATATCTTAGGTAAACAATAGGCATAGGCAAATTGACATAACAATATTAATTTTAGCACATTATACCTTACGACAAAGAATATTATAAGAGATTACAGAGCGTCATTACTATGAGAAAAGGAACAATTCATCAGGAAGACATACATAAATATGTATGTATGTAATCAAAGAGTATTAAACTTCATTAAGCAAAAACCGATTAAAACTAAAAGGGAGAAAGCGACAAATCCATAATCATGTTCAAATATATTAATGCCCCTCTCTCAGTAATTAATAAAACAAGTCAAAAGTCTGTAAGGATATAGAAGATCTAAGCAACTCTAAGAACTACCTTTTCCTAATTGACATTTATAGAACACTTTACCCAATGACAGAATACACATTTGTTCCAAGTGTACACAGAATGTTCATCGAGGTTTTTGTGCTATTGAGGACATGATAGACAAAGTTAATATGCAGATAATGTACTGGAGAGGAGAAAATTTCAATATTTGTATGTTAACTATACTGGAATTAAAATAAAATTTGCTAGGTTTCATATTTAGAATATACAAGGAATTCCTACAAACGAAGAAGAAAAAGGCATCAATTGCAGTAGAAAATGGACAAAGAATTAGAATATGTAATTTATAGAATAAGAAACCCATAAGGCTAAGCATAGGGATAGATATGCAAACTCATGCGCTATAACAAATATTAAAATTAAAACAAGATATTACTTTATATCTTAGACTGACAAAAAATGTTAGAAAGCTGGATAATGAAAAGTATTGGCAGGATTGTAAGAATACAGTAACCAGTGTTCTTTACTAGTGGGAAGTAGACAGGTACAGCCGTCCTGGAACACATTCTTGTAATAACCAACACACGCCCTTTAGCTCAGCAAGTCTGCCCCTTTATCTATATCTACATCTATATCTATATCTATGTCTATATCTATGTCTATGTCTATATCTATATCTATATCTATATCTATATCTATATCTATATCTATATCTATATCTATATCGATTCCATGGTGCTTATCAGAGACATTATTTGTGCCCAGGGAGTTGGAGGATGAATGTATATCCGTCCTAGGGGTGGCGGTGAGTAGGCAAAAAGTCGGGTATTTATATCATGAAATGATTTGCAGCTGTTAGAAAGTAACATCCTTTATACGCAAAACAACATGGATGGAACTTTAAAAACAGTTTTAGTCAAAAATGAAACAATAACACAGTGCCACTTTTGTAAATTAAAAGGACAGAAGTACCACGATTTTTTAGGAAACAAAAAACATGAGCCATAAAATTAAAAAGTGATAAACATGACCAAAATTAAAAATGTTTGCCCTTTAAAAAACACCACTAAGTGGGGCCCCTGGGTGGCTCAGTCTGTTAAGCAGCTGACTTCAGCTCAGGTCATGATCTCATGGTTCCTGGGTTGGAGCCCTGCATTGTGCTCTGGGCTGACAGCTCACAGCCTGGAGCCTGCTTCTGATATTGCGTCTCTCTCTCTGCCTGACCCCCACTCACACACTCTCTGTCTTTCTCAAAAATAAATAAATGTTAAAAAAAATAAACCAGTGATTAATGAGTCCTTTATAAAAAACCCCACTAAGAAAATGAAAAGACAAGCCACAGAATGGGGAAGAACATTCAGTACTTTTACATATATCATTCAGTTATAAAATACTTAGTACATGCATATGTTTATATCTAAAATATATAAAGAATTCTTATAATTTAATAATAAGGCAAACAGCTTAACCAAAAAATGGGCAAAACATTTGAAGAGACACTTTAGTAAAGAAGATGAATGAATGGCCAATAAGCACATGAAAAGATTTTCAATATTGTTACTCATCATAGAAATACAAATTAAAACCACTGTGAGACAACATTACAGACCAGTTAGAAGGACTTAAGTTTTGAGAAAACAGAGTATTAGCAAGAATATGAAGTAAATGGAACTCTTATATTGCTGTTGTGAATATAAAATGGTGCCACTCCTTTGGAAGCCAGTTTGGCAGTCTCTTAAAAAGTTATACATACACCTGCCAAATGGCAGACATTCCACTCTTAAGTAAAATTAAGAAAAATTTTAAGAAAAATTAAAAGCATATGATCACATAAAGACCTGCACATGAATGCTCATAGCAACTTCATTCCCAGGAGCTCCAAGCTGGAAACCAACCTATGTATCTGTCAACAGGTGAATGCATGAACAAAATGTGGCAGAGTCCCACAGCGAAGTACCACTTAGCAATGACAAGGAACAAAGGTGATACATGCAACGTCGTGGATGAGTGTCAAACTCATGGAGTGCATATTAATGTTAATTCTTAAGCACATATTAACATTAAGCACATACTCATATTAACCAACATATCCAGTACACATGAATTAATTATTAATTAATATGTGTTAATATTAATATTAGTATAATAGTAGTATATTAATATGAGTACATGCTATATGGTTCCTTTTATATAAAATACAAGGTAGTTATTAATAATGAAAAGGAGATTGTTACTTTGGGTGAAACATGAAGGGAGAAATGGGTTGCGAAAGGGCACAGGAATTTCTTGAGATAGAAATGTCTTGTATCTTGATCATGGCAGTGGTTTTGAGAACATATACAACTGTCCGCCCTCTTCAAATTGCATACATTAAATTGAAGCAGTTTATTGTATGTAAATTGCTCCTGGATAAAGTTGATAAGAAAGAGTAAATGTATATCAAACATACATATATTAAAAGGTCATAAGCAAATATATATATTAAACAACAGAATGGCTGCCTCTGTAGGAGGAAGGAAATGGGAGAAAAAGGGGAATAAAATTTATAACTTGGTTTATATTACTTTCCATAGGGTTCTTTGCAGCTCCCTCAGTGTGCTTGGGTGATTGTTTTCTGTAGGCCTGTACATTCTGTGATTATTAGGAGGTTAGCCCATCTGGGTGCAGGAAAGACCCTCTAGGGAGCAGAGAGCCAGTATGTACACTAAAAACCACATAACATTGCCATGTAAGAAATGAAAGAATACTGAAATAAAGATACACAGTGTTCATGGAGCAGAAGGCATGATCTTAAGATACTGAATCTCCCCAATTTGTTCTAGGATTCAAGAGATTTCCAGTAAAAATCCCAGAAGGCATGGTGCGTTTTTAAAAAAAATTCACTTTTTTGGTAGAAATTGCTAACTGACTTTGCAGTTTATATGGAAATACAGAGGATTTAAAATAGTCAAAGCAGTTTTGGTAGAGCATGTGACTCTTGATCATGGGGTCATGAGTTCAAGTCCCATGTTGGGCACAGAGCTTATAAATATAATGGCTAAAATTAACAACTCAGGAAACAACAGATGTTGGCAAGGGTGCAGAGAAAGGGGAACCTTTCCAACTGGTGCAGCCACTCTGGGAGACAGAATGGAGGTTCCTCAAAAAATTAAAAATAGAGCTACCCTGTGACCCAGTAATTGCACTACTAGGTATTTACCCAAAGGATACAAAAATGCTGATTCAAAGGGGCACATGCACCCCAATGTTTATAGCAGTGCTATCAACAGTAGCCAAAGTATGGAAAGAACATAATGTCCATTGACTTATGAATGGATAAAGAAGATGTGGTATATATACACAGTGGAATATTACTTGATGATCAAAAAGAATAAAATCTTGTCATTTGCAACAATGTGGTTGGAACTAGAGCATATTGTGAACTAAGAGAAAGACAAATATCATGATTTCACTCATATAGAACTTAAAACAGATGAACATAGGGAAAGGGAAGGCAAAATAGGATAAAAACAAAGGGAAGCAAACCATAAGAGGCTTAAATACAGAGAACAAACTGAGAGTTGATGGAGGGGAGGTAGATGGGGGGAGATGGGTTAAATGGGTAAAGGGCATTAAGGAGGGCACTTGTTGGGATGCGCACTGGGTGTTATATGTGAAGAATCCCTGGGTCCTACCCCTCAAACCAATACTACGCTGTATGTTAACTAACTTGAATTTAAACAAACAAATAAATAAGTAAATATTAAAAAAACACTAAGTTGGAAGATTTATATACTTCCTGCTTTCAAAAAAATTTTTTTATTATTTCTTTTTGAGAGAGAGAGAGAGAGAGACAGCATGAGCAGGGGAGGGTCAGAGAGAGAGGGAGACACAGAATCCAAAGACAGGCTCCAGGCTCTGAGCTGTCAGCATAGAGCCTGACGCAGGACTTGGACCCACGAACCGTGAGATCATGACCTGAGCCGAAGTCGGACGCTTAACCGACTGAGCCACCCAGGCGCCCTATACTTCCTGCTTTCAAAACTTACAAAACTAGGGGTGCCTGGGTGGCTCAGTTGTTTGGGCGTCCAGCTTCGGCTCAGGTTGTGATCTCACGGTTCGTGGGTTTGAGCCCCGCGTTGGGCTCTGTGCTGACAGCACAGAGCCTGGAGCCTGCTTCAGATTCTGTGTCTCCCTCTCTCTCTGACCCTTTTGTGCTTGCACTGTTTCTCTCTGTCTCTCAAAAATAAATAAGAAAATAAATAAACTGTTTTAAAAAAACTTACAAAGCTACAATAATAAGATAGAGTGGTACCGGTGTTAAGGTGGACATATAGATCAATGGAACAGAAAGTAGTCCAATAATAGACCCACATATATATATGGCCAATGGGATTTTTTTTTTATAGTTTTTATTTATTTTAGAGAGAGAGAGAGAGAGACAGCATGAGCAGGGGAGGGGCAGAGAGAGAGGGAGACACAGAATCGGAAGCAGGCTCCAGGCTCTGAACTAGCTGTCAGCACAGAGACCGATGAGGGGCTCAAACCTACGAACCGCGAGATCATGACCGGAGCCAAAGTCGGACGCTTAACCGACTGAGCCACTCAGGCGCCCCAGATTTTTTTTCAATTAAAAGTATTATTTTTTTAATTTGAGCATAGTTGACACACAATGATACATTACTTTCAGGTGTACAACATAGTGATTTTACAAGCTTATACATTATGCTGTGTTCACCACAAGTGTAGCTACCATCTGTCCTGCTGTATCGCTATTACGATGTCATTGACTGTATTCCTCGTGCAGTGCCTTTTATTCCTATGACTTACTTTATTTAATAGCCAGTTGATTTTTGATAAAGATGCCAAGGCAACTCAATAGGAAAAAAATATATAATCTTTGTGATAAATGGTAGCAAACAAACAAATCTTGACTCATGTTTCTCACAATATACAAGAGTAACTTGACAGGACCATATATCTAAATGGAAGTGCTAAAACTATAAACCTCATAGCATGAAATGTAGGGGAGAATCTTGGTAACCTTGAGTTTGTTAGAGATATCTTAGGGAGGGTAATAAAAAGCATGAAAATTTTAATAAATTGGACTGCCTCAAAATAAAAATTTTTGCTCTTCAAAAAACATTATTACAGAAATTTAAAGGCAAGCCATAGCCTGGGAGAAAATTTGCAAACCATATATACAATAAATAACTTGTATTTTGAATACATCAAAGTGGGCAGAGATGTGAATAGACAGTTTACCAAAGTAGATATGCAGACAGCATGTGAGCACATGAAAAGATACTCAACTCAACATGATTAGTCCTTAGAAGAAAGTGGAAATTAAAACCACAAGAAAATATTACTCTAAACTCTTTAGAATGGCTAATATGAAAAAGATAGACTACATCAGGTGTCGTCCAGGATGGGGCAGCTGTAACACTCCTGCACCGCAGGTGGTCGCGGAAAGCGGTACAACCACTTGGAAAAGCAGTTTGGCGGTGTTGAAAACAGGAAGTATTCACCTAACATGCCCGCCGTTCCTCTTCCACAGGGGCGAAAGCGTATGTTCATGCAAAGACTTGTATGTGCGCGTTCATTGTAGCTTTGTTTGTAATAGCCCCAAACTAGAAACAACTCAAAGATCCCTCAGTAAGTAAATGAATAAATTGTGGAATACATCTATACAATGGAATGCTACTCAGCATTGAACAGGGATGAACTTAAAAAAAGAATGAACTATTTCCAGTTTAATGAGATATAATTGACAGGCAGCACCGCATTGGTTTTAGGGGCACAGCACGATGTGATACGTATTGTGACGTAATTACCACCACAAATTTACGTAACATCTGTCATCTCGCATGGGTACAAGACAGGAATGAACTGCTGATACACAAATAATGTGAATGAATCTCACAATAATTACGCTGAGTGAAAGAAGCCAGACGCAAATGAGTACATAAAATATGATCCTATTTATAAAAGGGAAACAGACTTATTTCTAGTGACAAGAAGCATGTCAGGGGTAGCATGGGAATGGAGTAGGGTGAGGGGCGGACTTAGAGGGGCCTGAGGAAACTTGTGGGGTTGGTATCTTTCTCATAGTTGTGGTGACGGTTGCACAGATATATGTCAAAATTCAAGTTGTGCACTTTATATATGGACACTTTGTTGTATGTTAATTTGTACCTCAGTAATACTGTTCTTTTTTAATTTTTAATTTTTAAAATATTTATTTAGTTTTGAGAGAGAGCACAAGCAGGGGAGGGACAGAGAAAGAGGGAGAGACAGAATCCGAAGCAGGCTCCAAGCCGTGAGGTGTCAGCTGAGAACCTGACACGGGGCTTGAACTCACGAACTGTGAGATCGTGACCTGAGCTGAAGTCAGATGCTTAACTGACTGAGCCACCCCACCTCAGTAATACTGTTTTTAAAAATAGCCAGAGATGGGATGCCTGGGTGGCTGAGTCAGTTGAGTGTCCAACTTCGGCTCAGGTCATGATCTCATGGTTTGTGAGCATGAGCCTTGCATCAGACTCTCCGCACTTAGCACAGAGCCTGCTTCGGATCCTCTGTTCCCCGCTCTCTGCCCCTCCCCCGCCCATTCTCTCTCTCAAAAATAAATAAATATTTTTAAAAACTAGCCAGAGAAAAAGGACTGCTTACTTTCCAAAGGTAATTGTCAGTTAGACTGACAATTGACTTCTCAAGAGCAGCAGTCAAAGCCTGAGACAGTAAACTATTTTATTTGGTGTAAAGAAAACACCTGTCAACCTAGAACCCTGCATATGCAAGTTTCAAGAATGACACAAACATGGAAGAAAGTTCACACTAATAGATACTCAGTAAAGGCACTTGCAAAGTATAAACCTCAGAAAAAAAGAAAACGATTCCAGAAGAAAGACACAGGAAGGAATGGTAAGCAAAGAGAATGGTAAACATGTGAGGAAAATTTAAGTAAATGGTGGCAGTATTGCCCTATATTTGGCATTATAAAAACAAAGGGAGAGAACTGTACTACTAGTCAGTAATCGCATATCAATTGAAATATGTTAAGAGTTAAAGTACTTTCTTGCTTTGTTTGGTAGGAGGGTTAAATATATTGATAAATTTAGAATTTTAAGTTTTACGTGCAGGTGAGATTTCTTGGTTAACTGCTACACGAACAGAATGTGTAAAGTGCATGGCTCCAGAACTGACAGAAGAAGAAATGTAATGAGGGGGGGAGAAAAAGAAGGCAGGAAAGTTAAATGATTTTGAACCAAGAGGCCAACACTTATATATGAAACAGAAAGTTGAATGTATTGGTCATTTGAGCAAGAACTGTGTCCTAGCAGTGGTTTTCAGAATTTGACCAAGAGCATTTTCCTGTTAATAATAAGATATTGGTTGCCAGTTGCAGTGAGTTGACGTTTACCTTAATGTTGCGAGGTGATGGCGGGTACAACTGCTCACACCTTGGCACAGAGCAAAGCAGTGAGTGGCACTAAACCGAACTAACAGTCATTGCACTTTTCACTGCCACACACACTGGGGTGGGGGGTGGGCGGAGGGGAGAGCCAGTTTTACTTAAGAGTGTTTTTTAAAAATTTAAATTAAATTATTAACTTTTAAAAGTTTTTTTTATTTGGGGAGAAAGAGAGTGGGAGAGGGGCAGCAGGAGAGGAAGAGAGAGGGACTCCCAGAGAGCTCTGCGCTAAAAGGGCTAAAAGTGTGGAGCCCAGCACAGGGCTCCATCTCATCAACTGTGAGATCACGATCTGAGCCAAAATTAAGAGTTGGATGTTCAAACAACTGAGCCACCCAGGCATCCCTAATTTTTATTTTAGAGAGAGGGAGAGAGCACGTGAGTGTGAGCAGGAGAAAGAGAATCCCAAGCAGTTTCTACCCTCCGCATGGAACCTGATGCAGGACTCGATTCTACGACTCTGGGATCATGACCTGAGCAGAAATCAAGAGTAGGATGCTCAACCAGCTGAACCACCCAGGCGCCCCTCACTTAGGTATATACTTGGTGAGACCGAAATGTAAGACAGGAAGCCATCAAAACCCTAGAGGAGAAAGCAGGCAAAAACCTCCTAGACCTCGGCCGCAGCCACTTCTTACCCAGCACGTCGTCTCTGGAGACAAGGGAAACAAAAGCAAAAATGAACTGTTGGGACCTCACCAAAATAAAAAACCTTCTGCGCAGCAGAGGAAACAGCAAAACTAAAAGGCAACCAACGGAACGGGAGAAGGTATTTGCAAATGACATATCAGATAAAGGGTTAATATCCAAAATCTATAAAGAACGTATCAATTTTCACACCCCAAAAATGAATAATCCAGTGAAGAAATGGGCAAAAGACATGAATGGACACTTCCCCAAAGACATCCGGGTGGTGAACAGATACATGAAAAGATGCTCAACCTCACTCATCATCAGGGAGATACAAATCAAAACCACAATGAGCTACCACCTCACACCAGTCAGAATGGCTAACATTAACAACTCAGGCAATGACAGATGTCGGCGAGGATGCAGAGAAAGAGGATCTCTTTTGCACTGCTGGTGGGGATGCAAACTGGTGCAGCCACTCTGGAAAACAGTGTGGAGGTTCCTCAAAAAATTAAAAATAGAACTACCCTATGACCCAGCAATTTCACTGCTAGGTGTTTATCCAAGGGATACAAGGGTGCTGCTTGGAAGGGGCACGTGCACCTCTTTATAGCAGTGCTATTGACAATAGGCAAAGTATGGAAAGAGCCCGAATGTCCATTGATGGATGAATGGATAAAGGAGATGTGGTATATATATACAGTGGAGTATTACTTGGCAATGAAAAAGAATGAAATCTTGCCATTTGCAACTATGTGGATGGAACTAGAGGGTATTATGCTAAGTGAAATTAGAGAAAGACAAATATCATATGACTTCACTCATATGAGGACTTTAAGATAAAAACAGATGAACATAAGGGAAGGGAAGCAAAAATAATATAAAGCCAGGGAGGGGGACCAAACTTAAAAGCCCCTTAAATAGAACAGGCAGCAGGTTGCTGGAGGGGTTGTGGGAAGGGGGATGGGCTAAATGGGTAAGGGACATTCAGGAATCTACTCCTGAAATCATTGTTGCACTATATGCTTACTAACTTGGATGTAAATGAAATAATAAATTAAAAAAATATATAAGATTTACCTCCAAAGAATCAGCCAATCATTAGGAGGTGGTAGAAGTATAGGAAATTTGAATTAGGAGAGACCTTTAGATATTATTAAACAGCCTTTTCTATACTTTTTGTTTTACTATGACCCACAGTATTTAGGTGTATTAGAACCCAATGCACACATATATACTTGAAACAAAGGTTTCCCAAAATGATAACCTTATTAAACATGATGGCAGTTTATAATTAAAAAAAAAAAAAAGGAAGGTTCTTGGTGTGTTGGTGAGGGGTACCTGGCTGGCTCAGTTGGTAGAGCATGTGGCTCTTGATCTCGGGGTCATGAGTTTGAGCCCCCACATTGAGTGTAGAGATTACTTAAATAAATTTTTTTAAAAAAAAGAATGTTCTTGACAATGTTCATTTAATCTTGATTTTTCAGTATGTATCATTTTACTAAAAAATATGATGGGAGTGCCTGGCTCGTTCAGTTGATAGATCACACAACTGTGGATCTCGGGAGTGGTGAGTTCAAGCCCTGAGTTGGGTGTAGAGCCTACTTAAATAAAAACAGGGGTGCCTGGGTGGCTCAGTCAGTTGAGCGTCTGGCTTCGGCTCAGGTCATGATCTCTCGGTTTGTGGGTTCAAACCCCGCGTTGGGCTCTGTGCTGACAGCTAGTTCAGAGCTGGGGGCCTGTCTTCGGATTCTGTCTCCCTCTCTCTCTGACCCTCCCCTGCTTGCACTCTCTCTCACTGTCTCTCAAAACAAAACAAAAAACAAAAAAATTTAAAAAAGAACAAAAACAAAATAAACACAAAACAAATACGATGATGAAGTGGGAAATATGCATAAGTGTGCATAAGCACTACTATGCACACCGAAGTTTTATTGTGTCAAGGAAGAACACTTACGAGATTGAGCTGCAAGCTGAACTAGCTAGTGTTTTGGTGGAGCACCATTTGTGCTTGAAAAAATGACTGGCAGGCAAACCGTGGTTATTCAGACTGGATATTTGGCAGACTTCCTCAAAAATGAATACAGTAAACCTGTCACTTCAAGGGAAACAGCTGACTTTTTTGTTATTTAGATAAAACCTGAGCTTTCAAGCAAAAATTAGAATTCTGAAAAGCTTCTGTCTGCTGCCATGATCTCAATATTTAAACACGTTTCTGATGAGATTGGTAGTGATATTAACAAATGTAACTTATGTATTAAAATTTTTTTAATGTTTATTTTTGAGAGAGAGAGAGAGAGAGATTGGGGGGGATAACAGCAGAGAGAGGGAGATGCAGAATCTAAAGCAGACTCCAGGCTCTGAGCTGTCAGCACAGGGCCAGGGCCAGATGTGGGACTTGAACCCACAAATCATGACCTGAGCCGAAGTCGATGCTTAACGACTGAGCCACCTAGGTGCCCTACAAGTGTGATTTTTTAAAAATCTGGCTTAAGAAATGTGAAAACATTGGAAGTTCATAACTCAGTCAACTAATAATGTCCAAAAGACCACTGTTATGATGTTAACAAGTTATGCATGGCTAAAAGATTCATTCAAAGTGTAAGACCAAGGGATGTTAATATAACAAAGAATGAAAATGTTTACTGATATGGTTTCAGATTTAGTGTTGTCACTAGCCTTTAAGAAACTACCACTTTTTGAGTTTTGATGTAGCATCAAAGAGGAATATTCATAACCATCTGAAAAGGTTATTGTGATACCTCTCCCTCCTCTAACGGTGTAGCCCGAGAGACCAAAAGCCTTTCTTATATTTAAAACATCACAACGGACTGAATGTGGAAATTGATGGGTGCCCAGACTTCTTTTATAAAGTTGTAAATAAAATAAAAGGACATTTGCACACATTTAAAACAGCGCCACTCTTTCTACTAAATTTGGGGAGGGGAAATCATTATTTTTCTTAAAATTATATTGTTTATGGTAATATTTAATAGGCTTAAATATTTTAAATTAGTATGTAAATATTTCTTAGTCTTAATGTCCAATATAGCAAACGTTAATATACTTATTAACCCATATCACATAAGCCCTCTCTGGAGTTCTCTGTGAGTTTTAAGGATATAAAATGGTCCTGATACCAAGGGTTCAGGAACCCCTGTTTATTCTAGAGTCTTCAAAAGTGTGGAGTTAGGCATTGGTAGACTTTCAGCAGTCAGAGTGTTAGGAATTGGTTGACCTTTAGCCCTGGCTACACAGCTGTCTGAGTAGGATTCTTGTTGAATGGAATGGCGTTCAGAAGCCTGGTCATGGAGGTGAAGCCGTTGTTGATTGTCTGGCATTTCAAAAGCTTGTGTAATGGTGTGAAGCGATCATTGATTTGGGTGAGCTTGAAACCAGCTCTGCTAGTTTACTTTTTGCTATAGAAAAAGAACAGCCACTACTCTCTTAAGTGGTTGGGAAGCTTTTCTTCTCAGTGGAAAAGATGGGAAAAATAGAATGCACAACTCATAACTCAATAAAAAGACAACCCAGTTTTTCAAATGATCTCAATAGCCATTTCCCCAGAGAAGATGCAGGTGCCCCCTGCTTTGCAAAAGCTCGCGTTAGCTACTCAGCTTTTATGAAACACCCACATTATTAGTAACCTGTTTTCGCCAAGAGAACTCTGAAGAGGTTTTTTGCTTTCATGAGAAAAAGGCAAAAAGAGAAAGTAGCGTTCAGTGTTTGTTTTGCAGTGAGCTTGCAGTGAGCACCCAGGAAGCTTGCACTTCAAGCAGTGAGCGTGGCGCCTCCTAGTTCCCTCTGCGGGAACTGCACTCACTGTGTCCGCCTCAAGCGGCCGTGGCTTTGAACTGTGTCTGTGAGAATCAGTGCTTTATCTCAATTTGTTTTGTGCATCCTTTAGTAAGAAATGTCCTAAAGTATCAGAAAGGCCTAAAGGGGTTATTATTTTTGTGTCTGGGAACACTCAAGCATTTTCCCAAATAAATCAGTGGTAATTGCTTCCTCAATTTAGGCCATTTTGGCTTATGAAGGGTTTCATAGGAGTGCTCTACTTTTGGATAGTGGGGGAGACCCGGGTACACATGGTCAAAAAGCACATGAAAATGTCCCCAACATGATTAGTCACCAGGGCAGTGCAAATCGAAATCACACTGAGACACCACTTAACACCTATGAGGTGGCTCTAATCACAATGACCGATAATAGCAAGTGTCGGTGAGGATGTGGAGAAATTAGAGGCCACCCGCACTGCTGGTGGGAATCTAAAACGGTGACGCCGCTTTGGAAAACAGCCTGGCGGTTCCTTAGAAAGTTAAACATACAGTTACCAGGGCTCCTGGGAGGCTTGGTCGGTTACACTTCAGACTCTGGGTTTCTGTTCAGGTCGTGATCTCATGGGATTCTCTCCGTCTCTCCCTCTTTCTCTGCCCCTCCCCTACTCTCTCTCTTTAAAAATAAGTAAATTAACATTAAAAAAAAGTTAAACATAGGGTTAACATTTGACCCAGAGTTTATACCGAGGATCTCAAGAGAAATGAAAACACATGTCCAAATGAAAACTTGTACCCAAACTTTCATTGCAGTTTTATTCTTAACAGCTAAAAAGTGGAAACAGTCCAAATATCTGTCAGCCGATGAGTGGATACATGAAACGTGGTCTCTCCACACAGTGGAGTATTAAGAAAGGAATGAGGTACTGATATATCCTACATCCTACATCAATGAACATTGAAAACATGTGGTCCAGTCACAAAGGACCACATGCTGTATGAGATGTTCAAATGAGGCAAATCTGTAGAGACAGAAAATAGAGGAGTGTTTGCTTAGGACTGGGGGGCTGGGAGTGTGAAAGGTAAAGGGTATAGTGTGGTTCTTACTTAACCCATACCTGCCAAGGCTACGTGCCCATGCCCTTCCTGGGAGCCTCAGCAGTTCATTTCCTGTTGGTGGGCATTTGGGAATCTGGAAGTTCTTTTAAGATTTAGTAGTCACGGGCTGTTGCAGACTGGGCTTGGGATTTGTTTGGGTTATACGGTTCCCTTGAAACCTACGAGACCAGCTGTAGAAAGATTTTTTTTTTTTGAGATAATTGTGGAATGATGAATATGGACTGAGCATATGATGATATTAAGAAAAAATTTTTTAATGTTTATTTATTTTTTAGAGAGAGGGGGAGAGGGAATCACAGAATTTGAAGCAGGCTCCAGGATCTGAGCTATCAGCACAGAGTCCGACACAGGGCTCGAACTCATGAACTGTGAGATCATGACCTGAGCCAAAGTCAGAGGCTCAACTGATTGAGCCCCCCAGGCGCCCCAAGAAATTAACTTTGTTAGATGTGATCATGATATTATAGCCATATAAGGAAGTCTCTTTCTGTTTTATAATTATGTCCAGACAGTATTTAGAGATGAAGCAGCATGATGTCAGGGACTTATTTTACAATAATGTAGCCAAAATGGAGAAGAAGAAAGAAAGGGTCAGGGGATGGAAGAGGGAGAGTGAAGACGAAAGGAGTGAAACCAGGAAACCAATAGCAAGATGTTTTAATTGCTTAATCTGTTGGTTGCGGTTCATTACACTCTTCTCTCTACTTTTGTGTAGTTAGAAAACTTTCATTAAAAATAAAATCAGGGGCGCCTGGGTGGCTCAGTCAGTTAAGTGTCTAACTCTTGATTTTAGCCAGGTCATGATCTCATGGTTCATGATTTCAAGTCCTATGTCGGGCTCTGCGCTGACAGTGTGGAGCCTGCTTTGAGATTCTCTCCTTCTCTCTCTGTCCCTTCCCCGTTTGTGCGCGCGCACGCTCTCCCCCCCCCCTCTCTCTCTCTCAAAATAAAGAGACATTAAAAAAAATCAAACAAAAATCTTTCATAGGCAAATAGCCATAGATGTGAAAGACCGTATTTAGAGTCTGATCTTTGACTTATTGGCTTCTGTGCTCTGTCCTTCCCTTGATTTAATTCATGGCTAGTTGGTGAATATAGGATGAAGGAGGACCAAGGACCAAGTCCTAGAGGAATTTACAACTAAGGGGTGAGCAGCAAGTGGTCACCCTGGATAAAACTTATTTTTCTTAAAATAAAACTTTTTAAAAAAGAATTCATTTGATTAAAAAAAATTTTTTTTCTGTTTTTTAAATTTATTTTTGAGAGACAGAAAGAGACAGCATGAGCAGGGGAGGGTCAGAGTCGGAGGGAGACACAGATTCTGAAACAGTCTCCAGGCTCTGAGCTGTCAGCACAGAGCCCGATGCGCGGCTCCAACCCATGAACTATGAGATCATGACCCGAGCCAAAGCTGGATGCTTAACCGACTGAGCCACCCAGGCGCCCCTATTTTATTTTTTTAAATGTTTTTATTTATTATAGAGACAGAAACGGAGCATGAATGGGGGAAGGGCAGAGAGAGAGGGAGACACAGAATTTGAAGCAGGCTCCAGACTTCAGGCTGTCAGCACAGAGCCCGATGCAGGGCTCGAATCCATGAATTGTGAGATCATGACCTGAGCCAAAGTCGGATGCTCAACCAACTGAGCCACCCAGGCGCCCCCAAAATAATCCTTTTAAGAAAGCATGAGAAGAATCCTGAGAAGTACAGCCAGAGAGAAGGGAAAGTCAGAGGAAGAAAAGAGTTTAAAAAGTAGTGCAAAGCAGTGGTTGTCGTGGAAGAGTGGCAAGATCAGATTTTTGAGTTTTTTTTTTTATATCTTTACTTGCTTTATTTTTTTTTACTTTATTTTTTATTTTTTTTTAGAATATAACACTATTTTTTTAACATATGCAATTATTTTCCATCATTTACAATACAGTAGTTACAATGACACTCCAAAGATTTTTGAGTTATTAAATCTGCTTCATTACAAGCCCATCACAGTTGCCTCCTGCTGTTTTGTGTGACTGCCAATTGCCTTAATATGGTATTTTAGCTTTTTATTGGAGCTTTGATCTGTAGTGGCTTCTTTTGGCCACAAGAGGGCAGAAGAACCTTTCGAATCGCTAGAGGACTGTTTTGTGCTGAGTATCTTCTGGTAAAATTGTGCATGGAATAGTTCTTTAACTCATTCGCTAGAGTGTGTGTACCTAGAAGGCAGGGCCTGTGTCTACAGTCAGTAGAAACTGGTAAGAGGAGAGAGAACAGGTTTTGGAATCACATATACTTGCCCTGTGTTCTCCCTTCCTTCTTGCAAATTACTTCATGAACTCCTGTTAGTAGCTTGAATACAAGACCACCACAGAGTTGAGGCTTTGGAGTAAGCCCAACCTGACTTTGAGTTCTAACTCTGAGACTTTAGGTAGTTTATTCACTCTTTCTGAACCTGAGTTTCACTTCCTGCAGAACATAGAATTTAATGAGATAATACACGTGAATAAAGCCCTCAGCACTGTGTGGTGGTGAGTACTCAAAAAGTAATGCTCCAGGGGTGCCTGGGTGGCTCAGTCAGTTAAGCATCTGACTTTTGATTTTGATCTCATGGTTTGTGAGTTCGAGCCCCACATTGGGCTCTGTGCTGACAGTGTGGAGCCTGCTTGAGATTCTCCCTCTCTCTCTGTCCCTTCCCTGTGTGCTCTCTCTCTCAGAAAAACAAAACTAAACATAAAACTAAGTACTTGCACGGACGGATAATAGACCCTCAATAATTTTTCTTATGTAGCTCTTTGTTATGTATTTAATAATTTCTTTATTTGATTACAAACCAGTTGGTACCATTTTCTTTAGAACAATCTCAAAGCTCCTTTTCTCAAAGTGGGTCTCAAAATGTTTACGGTTTCTTTTGCTTATCTTCTTCTAAAGAGTCTGTCTTTTGATAGTATAATACATTCTGAATTTTTGTAGAGAGTCTCAGTTTTATTTTATTTTTTATTTTTTAAATTTATTTTATTTATTTATTTATTTTAATGTTTTATTTATTTTTGATACAGAGAGAGACGGAGCATGAGAGGGGAAGTGGCAGAGAGAGAAGGAGACACAGAACCAGAAGCAGGCTTCAGGCTCTGAGCTAGCTGTCAGCACAGAGCCTGACGCGGGGCTTGAACCCACGAACGTGAGATCTGACCTGAGCCAAAGTCGGAGGCTTAACCGACTGAGCCACCCAGGCGCCCGTATTTTATTTTTTAAAAAATTTTAATGTTTATTTATTTTTGAGAGAGAGAGCAAGTGAGCAGGGGAGGGGCAGAGAGGGAGACACAGAATCTGAAGCAGGCTCCAGGCTCTGAGCTGTCAGCACAGAGCCCGATGCACGGCTCGAACCTATGAACTGTGAGATCATGATCTGAGCCAAAGTCCGGTGCTGAATTGTCTGAGCCACCCAGGTGCCCTGTGAGTTTCAGTTTTATTTTGGTCTTTGGAAGTTTTTATTTAAATCCCAGTTAGTTCACCTGCAGTGCAGTACTGGTTTCGGGTGCACAGATTCAGAACTTCCACACAGCACCTGGTGCTCGCCGCAGGCGCTCTCCTCAGTCCCCATCACCCGTTTCACCCATCCTGCCACGTCTCAGTTTTAAGTCTAACTTGAGAGCGTCTATCTCATTGTGACTTTTGGTTGGAGACTGTGGTATTTGTGCCACATTCGGAGGCAGGGTTGTTGCATCAAGAATACAGTGCCTGTCTCAGGTTGGATCATGAAAAAGTAACTCTGAGACAAAGGTTAGTCTGACTGGGGAGTGGTTTGGGGGGTCAACATTCCTGATGGGAAAAGAAAGGGAGGGGAGGAAAAGGAGGCTGGGTTGTGCTGAGGGAGAAGTTGGGCTCGGGTCAGTCCCAAGAAAGGCTTCAGCCGATGCCACGGGAGGATGGTCCTTCCGAGCTGGAGGGAGGGGTCTGTGTCTTTATAGTTTCTCCTTGATTGGCCATAGGCTGCCACTACTCACTGGAAGGCCAAGAAGGCATGGTCCTGGGCAAGCAGCGAGTTTCAGCTATGCCGTTTCCTGAGGATGCCTGACAGCGGAGGCTCTCTGCCCACCGTGGTCCCAGCAGCTGAGGACTAGGCCTCTGTTCCTTACGGGGGGACCAAGTCACCCGAAAGAGAAAATAGTGACATGGCTAGTGCAGTGTAACAAAAGAGCTTTAGACAGAACTGCCTGTAAGTAACACTCAGGAATAATGGTTATTTTTAACTTTAAGAATTCAGGATATTATCGGGGTGCCTGGGTGGCTCAGTCGGTTAGGCCTCCGACTTCGGCTCAGGTCAGATCTCACGTTCGTGGGTTCGAGCCCCGCATCAGGCTCTGTGCTGACAGCTAGCTCAGAGCCTGGAGCCTGCTTCTGGTTCTGTGACTCCTTCTCTCTCTGTGCCTCGCCTTCTCATGCTCTGTCTCTCTCTGTATCAAAAATAAATAAAACATTTAAAAAAATTAAAAAAAAAAAGAATTCAGGTTATTATCATTTGAGTCAGGGCAGACTTTCTATAATTACAGACTGCCCCCAAATTGCAGTGGCTTACCGCCATGGAGGTTTCTTTATCTCTTGTCACAGTCTAGGGCAGGGCTGCGGGGGCTGGGGAAGTGTTCCGCTCTCCCTCATTGCTCAGGGACACAGACTGCTCCCATCTCGTGACCCGGCAGCTCCTGCGGCCTTGGAGGCCTCCCCGGGTCCTCTGGTCCAGGTCACAGAGGAGCAGTAGGGGAGAACGTGGAGGTTTTGCAGAAGCTCTCCATGGGCCAGGGCCGGAGGTGCGTGCTTCCGAAGTCCACATCCTGTCGAGCAGACCCCAGGCGCCGGCTGAGGGGAGCTGGAGCCTAGCACAGCCGTGTGCCAGGGAGGAGGATGGACGGACGGACAGACGGACGGATGGGAGGGGGAAGACAGATGTGGAGCCCGCACGGCTGTGGTATTCTAGTGCCCACACCCCGCGGTGGCTGGATTTCATCACTGTTGGTGAGTCAAAGACACTTCGAAACTGTATGTTTTTAATTTCTTAGAGTTGTATATTTAAGCTTCCGAAAGCATAATATCACAGTTTTATTTTTACCTGGGGGGAATTTCTAAAAGGTTCAAGGAAGCAGGGTTTTACCACAGGATAGGGATAGAACAGAGCGATACACAGCTGAGAATTTAAAGCTCCCTTGCCCTGGAAAGGCGAAAAGAGGCAAAGCGATTTAGTTGTGTATGTGCTTGTGTATGCGTATGTCTCTAGTGGTACAGAAGGAAGTGGAAAGGCCACTGGTTCTGTCCCACGCTGTGACAACAAGCTCTTCTCTCTCGCTCACGCAGGAAGGCCTTGCGCGTGGTAACCTGGAGGGGGTTGGGCATCTAAGATGATAAGGAAGTGTTCCTGCAGATGGCGCTGACAGCTGCTGGGGACTCACGCGGGTACCACCCCAGCAGCTCTTGAATTGGGCGGAGAGAAGCCACGGTAGAGATGTCAGTGACCTCGCCAGTCAGCGGGCGATACCGCCGAGTGACAGCTGGGCACTTACTAGCTTTGTTGTAGGCAGTATGGGACACACAGGGTGAGAGGCACAGGGCCCGGGAAGTGTGCAGCCTGAAAGCTGAGGCTCGGAGAAAGGACCCAGGGGGTAAAGCAAGGCCAGATTCAGGGTTTCAGAGGTGAGGAGGAAGAAGTGAAATCAAGGTGGGCTTTGAGATAGACCTGTGCCCTAAAGCAGGGACCCTGATGGAAGGGGTGCTACAGGGGTGCCTCGGTGGCTCAGTCGGTTAAGCATGCAACTCTTGGTTTCAGCTCAGGTCTCGATCTCACTGTTAGTGAGATCTCACTGTTAGTGAGATCGAGCCCTGAGTCAGGCTTTGCACTGGCAGTTTTCTTGGGATTTTCTCTGTCTCTTTCTGCCCCTCCACCGGACGCTCTCTCTCTCTCAAAAATAAAAAACACACACACAAAAAAAGGGTTGTAAGACATTAGGGGGCCTGGGAAAAGTGGTCTAGGTAAGTAGAGCATTAGCAATATTTCTGAAGCAGCAGTGATTGCTGCGAGCAGCCAGTGAAGGATGGTGGGTAGGGGGAGGGGGACAGAAGATTGGAGGGGCGCAGAGATCCTTTCTGGAGGCCCAGATGTCAGCTTTGCAAGTTTAGGTTTGATAATAGCCAGGCCATTAAAGGTTCTTACACGGAATGGAAATAACCAGTGGAGATGTGGTATTCTGGACTCTGGTGTGAAGGAGAGTTAACAGAACACAGAGTTTTCATCTGGAATTTCCATTTGAGTACGTAGAATTTAAAATTACCTTCCCTTATTCCCTCAGTGAAGTTCATTTAGTTGTACTATTGAGCTAGTTACTGTGCTAGTTTCCTAAGATCAAAATTAAATCAGCCTCAATCCATACCTTTAATGAAACCATAGCTGGTTAGGGAAGGCATACTTTATTTTATTTTATTTATTTTATTTTTATTTTTTTAATGTTTTTTATTTATTTTTGAGAGACAGAGACAGTGTGAGCAGGGGAGGGGCAGAGAGAGAGGGAGATATAGAATCCACAGCAGGCTTCAGTCTCTGAGCTAGCTGTCAGCACAGAGCCCGACGCGGGGCTCGAACCCACGAACCGTGAGATCATGACCTGAGCTGAAACCAGACGCCTAACTGACTGAGCCACCCAGGTGCCCCTATTTTATTATTTTTTTAATGTTTGTTTATTTTTGAGAGAGAGAGAGTATGCAAGCAGGGGAGGGGCAGAGAGAGAGAGAGAGAGAGGGAGACACGAAATCTGAAGCAGGCTCGAGGCTCGAGGCTCTGAGCTATTAGTACAGAGCGCGACACAGGGCTCAAACCCATTAAGTTGGATGCTTAACCCACTGAGCCACACAGGCGCCCCTGGTAAGGAATGCTTTAAAACATTAGGGCACCAGGCGTTAACCACACTAAGACAGGGAGGTATGGTGAGCACACAGTGCCGGCCAGCTTTTTGCAAAGCCCACACTCTGCTGTGAAAGCACTGGAATCCTCCTGAAATGAAATAAATACTGTAATGACAAATTAACGAAGGGAAGTTCATCTGCCCCCACCGCTGCCCTTGATCTTTACTGTTGTACAGGGAGTGGTAGCTTGCCCTGGAAGTGCAGCGTTAGGGGATGGGTGTAGGAAAGGCTTTGGGGAGGCAGCTACTCTCAAGCCTGGACTTGAAAACTGCAGGCATGAGGTGGGAAGTGCATTTTAGGTAAGGGAATCGCATGAACAGAGGTGTGGGGATCTGGAGAAGGGCTGGGAGAGAATCCTGCATGGAGCACTGAGTTTGGGCTCCAGGTAGCGGGGAGCCTCTGATGAAAGGATTGTAAGCAGGAGAGAAGTGGTCGTATTTGCGCTTTTGTGAGATCGCTCTGGCAGCGGGGTAGAGGAGGGTGGCAGGAGAAAGCCAGGACCTGTGGGGACCAGCGCCCCTCGTAGTTCAGGGTGGGGAGAGGGCCTTGAAGGGCTGCTTGGAGGAGGGGTCAGCCAAGCTGCGTAGAGAAGGGTGAGGAGGAGCAGACAGTAGCAGTGGGGGGTTCCTGGCACAGAGAAGATTCTGGGCAAAGGCACAGAACGAAAGGGCAGGCATCTTTGGGAAAACTACGGGGAGTCCAGCATGGCCAGCATGTAGGTGTAAATGGGCGGACATCCCTCACTGGGTGGGCAGGTCATGATTCAGGTGACGTTGAAGAGTTTAGATTTTATCAGGTAAATGAGGAGAAAACATCAGGCCATACATGCAGCAAATCTCAACAGATTTCCCAGGATAGGTAGCATCCAGAACAAATTCTCTAGCCACAGTGGAATTAAACTAGAAATCAGTAACAGAAAGATAACTAGAAAATCTTTGTATGTTTAGAAGTTAAGGAATGAACTTGTAAGTAATCATTGGGCCAATGATGAAATCATAATGGATATTGGAGGGTATTTTGAATTAAATGATATTAAAAACACTATGTTAGAACTCATGTAATGCTACTGAAACCAAACTTAGAGGGAAATCTATAGACCTGAATGTGTCTGAACTGAAAAACTGAAACAAAGGGTGAAATCAGTGATCTAAACATGTGTTTCAAGAAGTTAGAAAATTACTGCAAATTAAATCCAAAGAAGGAAACCAAAATGATAAAGAGTAGAGTTTGAAGAGAAAAAACAACAACAAAAAAACCCAAGGCAGAATATAGAGGGTTAATAAACATAAAAGTTTGTCCTTTCAAAAGACAGATAAGATTGTCAGAGCTGTGGCAAGACTGACCACAGAGAAATCAGGGGAGAGAGAGCGTGGGAACACCAGTGCCAAATGAGCAACACCAGGAATAGAGAAGGGACAACACTAGAGAAGCCACAGACATGAAAAAGATTAAAAAAGAGGGGCGCCTGGGTGGCTCAGTCGGTTAAAGTGTCCAATTTCGGCTCAGGTCATGATCTCACCATTCGTGGATTCAAGCCCCACGTTGGGCTCTGTGCTGACAGCTAGCTCAGAGCCTGGAGCCTGCTTTGGATTCTGTGTCCCCCTCTCTTTCTGCCTCTCTCCTGCTCTGTCTGTCTCTCAAAAATAAATATTAGAAAAAAAAACTTAAAAAAATAAAAAGAATATTATGAGCAATTTTATGCTAGAAGTTTTGAGAGAGAGAGGGGGAGAGAGAGAGAGAGAGAGAGAGAGAGAGAGAGAGAGAGAGAGAGAGAGAGATAGAGAGAGAGACACCCTCTGCCCCAGTGAGTGGCCTGCAGTTCTCAGCCATAGGCACAGATGACCCCAGACAGGGCAGATTGGAGGCTTTTGGCCCAAGAAGGAAGGTGCAGTCTTGTCTTGACTTGTTCAGGTAGAACTGGTGACAAGATCCTGATGAAAGGTCTTGTTCAAAGACCAACTTGATCAGAGGAAAAGAAACAAGCTATCCTGGAAGTGAGAACAGGGATGAAAATTGGACGTTTTTTGACAGACTCTTGATGCTAGAAGCAAAGCCTCTGATAAAATCTCACCTGGCTTCGTCATTGCTTGGAAAGGAGGAGAGGGGCACCCAGGTGCCTCCGTGGTTCAGATCATGATCTCATGGTTCATGAGATGGAGACCCATGTCGGGCTTCCTGCTGACAAATAGAGCCTGCTTGGGATTCGTTTTCTCTCTCTCTCCCTCTCTGCCCCTCCTCTGCTTGCTCTCTCTGTCTCTCACTCGCAAAATAAACAAACATACGTTAAAAAAAAAATTAGCAAACATGGCCAAATTCTGCTGGATGCCAGATACTTTACCACCTGCCTCAGATATTAATCAAATGAAATTCCTTCTCTGAGCTGGAAGGAAGCCCTGTGCCCGGGTCTGGAGCAGCGAGTGTCCACATCTTCCCCTCCCGGTATACAAAGGCCTCCTTCACGTTCTGATCACTGCCTCCTCGTCTGTCCCAAGTACAAGGGAGGCTGGCATGTGATCTGTGGCGTTTCTGGGCCTCACCCTGCATCTGCCAGACTCGGACCTTCACTCTTCCAGTTTTCCAAGCCCAGCGGGGTCTCTTGTCCCGCATCAGTCCATCAGCGGTTCTCTCTCTGCCTTCCCCAGCCTGCCGTCTCTCCCGGCTTCCTCCCTTTGGGCAATCAACATGCTTGCTTGCTTATTTACATGTACATAAAAATTCTGAACGCATTTTATATCCAAAATGAGTGCTTGAGCATGTCTACCATAAACAGACTGGCTGGTGTAGAAGACATGAATTAGAGACCTTTTTTCCACGTACTGTAAAACAGATTCTTGGGAATCATCATTTATATTTGAGTAAGTGGGACTGCATCTTTTTCAAGACCACTTTTGATGCAGCAGTCTCAAAATTAGAACTCAGGAATTATAATTTTTCCACAAAATTTTGTGAGGATGTGTGTTTGAGCCACCATAAAATCAGGCTCATTTTGGAATAAACATCTATGCTTCTATGATTCAGAGGCAGTCTAAGGGAATTTTTGTTTTATGTTTTTCCCGAACTGTTTTCTATGTCCCAAGCATTTTTCCTTGTTACATATAATTAATCACACTGGTGTATAGATATGTTTTTTTAAAGTTTTTAATTGTGTAACTTATATGGCATAGCATTACTAGTCTGATATTAGAAGGGCCTTTTGTAATTAAATTAGTCATACATTTTAGGCGTGCCTGGGTGGCTCAGTCAGTAGAACGCCTGGCTCAGGTCATGGTCTCACAGTTTATGAGTTTGAGCCCCACATCTGGCTGTCTACTTTCAGCACCAAGCCTGCTTTAGATCCTCTGTCCCCCTCTCTCTCTTTGCCCCTCCCATGCTTGTGTTTTACCACGTGATCGTGTGCATGATCTCTCAAAAATAAATATTTAAAATAAATACATACATAAATTAGTCATACATTTTAAACACGAACACATGCTCATTTACATAACTTCAGTAAACAAGTGTACATGGTAAAAATAAAAGTGACCCATTACACAGTTCCGATCCTAAAGGTTTGGTGTGTATGTCTCTAGGCCATTTTCATGGATGTGTGTTTTGTGTATGTGTATGGATTTTTGTGCCATTCAGGTGATTAGAGCTGTGACAATGATACTATTATTTTCAGGAAAATAATTTTTTTTAAGTTTATTTATTTATTTTTGAGAGAGAGAGAGAGAGAGAGAGAGAGCGGCACATGCACAGATTGGGAAGGGAGAGAGAGAGAGAGAGAGAGAGAGAGAGAGAGAGAGAGAGACTTCCAAGCAGGCTCCGCACTGTCAGCATGGAGCCTGATGCAGGGTTTGAACCCACGAACCATGAGATCATGACCTGAACTGAAATCAAGAGTCAGACGCTTAACCAACATAGCCACACAGGTGCCCTAGGAAAATAAGTTTCTTAAATGGATACTTCTCCATATTTTACAGAAGATTACCCTTTTCAAATATGTGTGCTCCTGGATTTGGGATCTCATTCATCTCTCCTAAAAGATGGAAGTTAAAAATATTCAAAGCCTGCTACTTGAAACCAAACACATCCAATAGAGGCAGTGCAGTTTTTTTATCCAATACATGAGTGTGCTTTTTCTAATGCTATACATATCAGCCAAAATCCAGAGCTCTTGTGATAGAACTGACCTTCCTTTATGAACTAACTCATTGCTTAAGTCTTATTCTTCTACATTCTCTGTGTCCTTTCTTACCCCATGTGGTTTTTTTTTTAAAGAAAGGATTTTATTTTTATTTAGCACAGTTGTTCAATAAATTGAGTCAAATTGGAAAATTACCTGTTCTCTTTTGACTAACACAGCCTTTGTTTTCAAATCTTCTTTTGGAAAAGAAAGTCACTGTATTAATGAACTTCTTAATTAGGTTCTGAATGTCCTCACAAGTAGAAAAATAGAAGTGAGGAAGGAAGAAGTGAAGGGTTTGCCACAGTTTACCACAGTCTGTAGGTTCACATCTGACCCAACTCTGGTGGCTGTAATTTTGGCTCTTGTTGACATTTAACCTGTGAATTTTTTTTTTTCCTTTTTCCCCAAGGAGTGGGGACATTCTGGCTCAACTTCCTTTGGCATCTTAGTGTTGTCCTGCGGACGTACTACGTTCTCTGATCTCAGGGTTTCAGTTCCGACTCGTCGTTAATCCTTTCTTTCTCCTCAACTTTTTGCTTTGGAAAAGTTACCAAAAAACAAAACAAAACAAAACAAACCAGTAAAAAGTTGAAAGACTAGTACAGTGAGAGCATCAGGATCCTTTCAACTAGATTTTCTGGCTAACATGTTAATGTTTTGGGGCGTCTGGGTGGCTCAGGCGGTTAAGCGTCCAGCTTCTGCTCAGGTGATGATCTTACAGTTTGATCGGGCTCTGTGCTGACAGCTAGCTCAGAGCCTGGAGCCTGCTTTGGAATCTGTGTCTCTCTCTTTTCTGCTCCTCCCTTGCTTGTGCTGGCTTTGTCTGTCTCAAAAATAAGTAAAATATTAAAAAAATTAACATGTTAAATGTTTTATCACATTTATTTTGTCTCTGGAGATAGACACACTGGTTTTTTTTTTTTTTCTTTTTTACTAATTGTAAGTTGCAGAGTTTTTAACACTTTATTTTTTAGAGCAGCTTTATTTTCACAGAAAAATTGAAGGGAAAGTATAGACATTTCCCATAGCCCTCTCTCCCCCCAGATACACAGTCTCCCCCCATTATCAGCATCCCCACCATCCTCATTTATTACAGTTGATGAACCTACAGTGATACATCATTATTATGCAAAGCCCATAGTGTACATTAGGATTTACTTTTGGTATTATACTGTCTGTGGCTTTGGATAAATGTACAGTGACATGTGTCCACCGTTATATAATCAGGCAGAATAGTTCCACGGCTAAAAAACCCTCTGTGCTCCACCTGTTTCTCTCTCCCTTCCCCCTTGGCAACCACTGATCTTTTTCTAGTCTCCATAGCTTTGCCTTTTCCAGATGTCAGATCATTGGAACCATACAGTACGTGGCCTTTCCCCTTTTCAGGTTGGCCTCTTTCACCAAGCAGTACGCATGGAAGGCTTCTCCATGTCTCTTCATATTTGATAGTTTATTTTGTTTTAGCACTTAATAATATTCCATTGTCTGGATCTGCCACAGTTTATCCACTCAACTACTAAAGGACATTGGTGTTGCTTCCAAATTTTGGCAATTGTGAAAACAGCTGCTATAAACATCTGTATGAAGGTGGGTTTTTTTTTTTTGTGGACATAAAATTTCAGTCCCTTTGGATAGATGCGTTGTTGCATCCCATAGTAGAGTGTGTTTAGTTTTGTAAGAAATGGCCAAACGGTGTTCCTAAATGGCTGTACCCTTGTGCACTCCTACCAGCAGTGAATGAGAGCTCCTGTCGCTCCATATCCTTGTCAGGATTTGGTGTTGTCAGTGTTCTGCCATTCTCATAGGTGTGTAGTTCTGTGTTGTTGTTTTAAAATTTGTTGGAAGTATTTATGTTATTTATTTATTTTAATTCGGCTCTAACCCAGTGTGGGGCTTGAACTCACAACCCTGTGATCAAGGGTCACATTCTCTACCAACTGAACCAGCCAGGTGCCACGTGGAACATCTTTTTATGGTTTTTTTTTAAGTTTATTTATTTTTTAGAGAGAGAGAGAAAGAAACTGCATGTGTGCTAGCAGGGGAGGGGCAGAGAGAGAGGGGAACAGAGGATCTGAAGCGGGCTCTGTGCTCACAGCAGAGAGCCGGATGCAGGGCTTGAACTCACGAACTGTGAGATCATGACCTAAGCCAAATTTGGATGTTTAACCGACTGAGCCACCCAAGTGCCCCTCTTTTCGTATGTTTATTTGCCATTAGTCTGCCTTGTTTGATGAGGAGTCTGTTGACATTTTCAGCCCATTTTTTAATTTGGTTATCTGTGTTCTTGTTGAGTTTTAAGAGTTCTTTTTATATTTTGGATAAACGTCCTTAGGTCCCCGGTAGCTCGCCGTGATCGTATAGTGGTTAGTACTCTGCGTTGTGGATAAACGTCCTTTATCAGATCTGCCTTTTATAGTTATTTTCTGCCAAACTGTGCTTGTTTTTTCATTCTCTTTACAGAGCAGTTTTTCGTTTTAATGAGGTCTGCCATAACAATTCTTTCTTTCCTGAATCCCACTTTTGGTGTTGTATCTAAAAAGTCACAGCCAAACCCAAGGTCATCTAGATTTCTTCTCTATCTTCTAGCGATTTTATAGTTTTCTGTCTTATACATAGGTCTGTGATCCATTTTGAGTTTTTGAAGGGTCTCTACCTAGGTTCATTTCTTTGCATGTGGGCATCCCGGTGTGCCGGCCACCAGCTTGTGGAAAGGACTGTGTCAGCTCTTGTATTGCCTCTGCTCCTTTGTCGGACATGAGTTGACTGTATTTATGTGGGTCTTTTTCTGATACCACACTGTCTTGATTACTATAGTGTTACAGTAAGTGTTGAAGTTAGGTGATGCCAGTCTCCCACGTTTGTTCTTCTTTTATAAATGTTTCTTTATTTGGGGGAGGGCAAAGAGGGAGACACAGAATCCAGGCTCTGAGCTGTCAGGACAGAGCCTAATGCGGGACTCAAACTTGTGAACCACGAGATCATGACCTGAGCTGAATTCCAATGCTTAACTGACTGAGCCCCTGTTCTTATTCTATAGTATTGTGTTGCCTATTTTGGGTCCTTTATTTCTTCATATAAACTTTAGAATCCGTTTGTCAGTATTCATAGAACAACTTGCTGGGATTTTGATTGGGATTGCCTTGAATCTATAGCTCAAATTTGGAAGAACTGAGATCTTGGAAATATTTAGTCTTCTTATGGAATCTGAGATATCTCTCCATTTATTCAGTTTTTCTTTGATTTCAATCATCAGAATTTTATAGTTTGCCTAATATAGATCTTGTATTTTGTTAGATTTAAATGTAAGTATTTCATTTTGGGGTGTATTAATGTAAATGGTATTGTTTTAAATTTCAAATTTTATTTGCTTGGTGCTGGTTTATAGGAGAGATTGGCTTTTACATATCAATCTTGTATCTTGCACACTAGCTATAATTGCTTATTGCTTCCAGGAGGGTTATTTTTTTTTTTACCAGTTCTTCCAGATTTTCTGCAAAGACAGTCACATCATCTGTGAACAAAGACAGTTTTATGTCTTTCCTCTCTGTCCATATACCTTATTTCCTGTTCTTTTCTCATTGCATTAGCTTGGACTTGCACTACAATGTTAAAAAGGAGTGGTGACAGGGTACATCCTGCCTTGTTCCTTATCTTGTTGGGAAAACTTCTAGTTTCTCACCATTAAGTGATAATAATAGTAGGTTTTTTGTACATATTCTTTATCAAGTTGAGAAAGTTTTACTCTTTCCTTAGTTTGTTGAGAGTTTTTTTTATCATGATTGTTAGATTATGTCAGATGCTTTTTCTGCCTCTATTGATATGATCATTTGCGTTTTCTTGTTTAGCCTGTTGATACTGGTATATTACATTAATTGATTTTCAAATGTTGAATTAGCCTTGCATCCCTGGGATAAATCTCACTCAGTTGTGGTGTATAATTTTTTAAATACATTTCTGGATTCAGGTTGCTAATATTTTTTTTGAGGATTTTTACGTCTGTGTTCATGGGAGATATTAGTCTGTAGTTTTCTTTTCCTGTAATATCTTTGTCCTATTTTGGTATTGGGGTAATGCCAGCCTTTTAGAATGAGTGAAGGCGTGTTCCCTATGCTTCTGTTTTCTGAAAGATAGTGGAGAATTGGTTTAATGTCTTCCTTAAATGATTGGTGGAATTCACCAGTGATTCATCTGGTCCCGGTGCCTTCTGTTTGAGAAGGTTATTAATTATTGGTTTAATTTCTTAAAATTTTTTAATGTTTATTTTTTATTTAGTTTTGAGAGAGAGAGCACGAGCACAAGCAGAGGATGGGCAGAGAGAGAGGGAGACAGAATCCGAAGCAGATTCCAGGCTTTGAGCTGTCAGCGCAGAGACTGACACAGGGCTTGAACCCAGGGACTGTGAGATCATGACCTGAGCTGAAGTCAGACACCCAACAACTGAGCCACCCAGGCACCCTTGATTTAATTTCCTTAATAGATATAGGCCTATTCAGATTGTTGCTTTATTTTCTTGTTTTTTTTAAATGTTTTTATTTATTTTTGATACAGAGAGAGACAGAGCATGAGAGGGGGAGGGGCAGAGAGAGAGGGAGACACAGAACCGGAAGCAGGCTCCAGGCTCTGAGCCAGCTGTCAGCACAGAGCCTGACGTGGGGCTCGAACCCACGAACGTGAGATCTGACCTGAGCCGAAGTCGGAGGCTTAAGCGACTGAACCACCCAGGGGCCCCTGTTGCTTTATTTTCTTATGTGAGTTTTGATGTATTGTGTCTCTGGGGAATTAGTCCATCTCACCTAGGTTATCAAATTTGTGGGCCTAGAGTTGTTTATAGTATTCCTTTATTTGAAAATAAGTTGCAGAGTTTTGAGACATTTTCTTAAATATCTCATCTTGTATTTCTTGAAAACAAAGATATTTTCCTACATAGCCATAGTACCATTATCACATAAAGAAAATTGACTTATTAATTCTCATATTAATTATTTAATAATTTACTAATCACAAGGGGAAAAGTGGTCTGAGGGTCAATACATTAACCAGATGATCCAATTTAATATCACAAGTATGATATCTGAACAGCATGATGGCCTTCTAATGCAATGCAGTGGTAAATACCCATCATCTACAGAGTTTTGTGCCAAAAATGTTTTATCTGAATCTAATATTGAGGAAATAATCAGACAAATTCAACTTATGAGACATGCTACTAGCTAGCTGACCTGGACTCTTAAAACAGTCAATGATGTGAATAAACAAAAAGGGAGGAGGTAGGCTGTTCGAAATTAAGAGAGATTAAGGAGACACAATAGCCAAATGCAATTTGATTGGATCACAGATGTGAGGGGGAAAGCCATACGAGACATTTGGAGGGCAACTGGTTAAATTTTATTTAAAGTTTATTTATTTTTGAGAGAGAGAGAGACACACAGAGCATGAGACGGAGAGGGGCAGAGAGAGAGGGGGACACAGAATCCAAAGCAGGCTCCAGGCTCTGGTCTGTAAGCACAGAGCCAGATGCGAGGCTCGAACCCATGGACTGTGAGATCATGACCTGAGTTGAAGTTGGACATCCAATCAACTGAGCCACTCAAGCACCCCCTGGTTAAATATTAATAGGTACTGTATGTGATGACATTGAATCCTTGTTATTATATAAAATAGTGTTAGGAGTTGTGGTTCTAACTTGGTTTTTTCCTTTTGATATTTTAATTCTTGCTTCACTGAGCAAATAGGGCTGTATAATGTATATTTTAATAAAAATCAAAGCTGTATTCTGTGCCATTCCCTTGTGGAGAGTTTTGCAGTGAATGTTTCCAGAATCTTGCACCTTGCTATATGTGCTGGTACATGAGCCACTGAGTGGCGGATTCAGGACCTTTGTATTGCTGACCATGAACTAGAACTTTTTAGTTAGGGGCCAGGGACTGGGCTAGAGTAGCAAAGCCCTGTGCGAAGTATAGGCAAGTCCTGCTTGAAGGCATACATGATTCATCTCTCTGAGGGAGGGGGAGCCCAGCATCCTGCCCATATTCTAAAATACAGACTTCTAAAAAGCCGTAGTAACTCTACAGTTATTGACTCTTTCTCTCATAGTGAAAAAGGACATGGTAGGATTTTTGTTTCCTAAAGATTACCTGGTTCCAGATCTTTTTCCACATCATTTCTTCATTGAGTTTTAAATTTATCATTCAGTAGATATTTATCGAATGTCTGCTGTATGTCTAGAACTATGTTAAGTGAAAAGTATTGTGAATAAGGCAGTACTTGTCACATGGAGCTTTCTTGAAGTCTGTATGTGGAATCCAGCATTGAACACAAGTAAATACTCAGGTAATCTGTGGTAAGCCGTCCATGGAAAGGTGGAAGGATTCTGATGGGGAATAATGGGAAGACTCCCAACTTGCATGTTACCTCCGAGTGTAGCTCTAAAGATGTACGCCCTTCCGTCTCTGTCCTCTGCCTCAGGAACACCCAGCCCCGGTCTGCCTGACTCCTTTACCTTCTCTTCCCTGGTTTTAGAGTAAGAACTGGCTAATTTACTCCTTGAGTACTTTGGATATCAATTTATAAAGATACTTTGTTACCTTGGCAAATAAAGGACACATTCTTCTTTATTATCAGAATCTGCCCATTTTTCAAGAGAAGCTGGAAATGTAAATTTTTATGTGAACTCTCCTGACTTATAAATGTTAACAAATTCAAAAAATTTTCATACACTTTTTGGGCTAAATGTAACAGAACCGAGAGCCTCCAGATTGCAGTGTCTGCTTGAGGGGACAGAAGTTCAGGTTAGGGGAATTCTTAAGTCAAAAGATTAGGCAAATTTCCCTTCTTGTCTAGTCCTAAAAAAAAGAGTCCTAAATAAGGGGTTCAGATTAGTAAGGACAGAAACCAAAAGAGGGTTTTAAAAACCAGCTTCTTTTAATTTTCTCCTCAGTATAATAATTAAGTAATAAATAATGATTACCTTTACTGATTCCTTAGCCCACTGCTGATGGGGTTTCTTTTTTGCTTTCATTAAAAAAAAAATCCAAATAGTCAAGTTCCCTCCGTTCAGAGGAGCAAAGAGATTTGCCCATGGTCAGCCTCCATGACTACTGGGGTCCGTATTTCCCTAGAGTGGACGTGACATACCTTCCATTCCCTTATTTTTCTTAGGTAATAGCTTTCTTAAAATATCATTTACATACTGCCCAACTCACCAACTGAAAGTGTAGAATTAAATGGATTTTAGTGTATTCACAGAGTATGTACATATCACCACAGTTGCTCTTCTAACATTTCATTATTTTAGAAAGAAACCCTGTACCCACTTTTGGTCATGCTCCATTTCCTCCCCCCCCCGCCCCCCCCTCCCCCGTCACTGCCAGCCCTAGGCAGCCACTAATCTGCTCTCTATCACAATAGATTTGCCTATTTGGGGCATTTTATATAAATGGAATCATACAGTATGTGGTCTTTGCAACTGGCTTTCACTTTGCATAATGTTTCAAGGTTCATCCGTGTCAAAGCATGTAACAATACTTCATTCCTTTTTATGGTGAAATGATATTCCATTATATGGTTATTTCACATTTTGTTTATCCATTCATCAGTTGATAGACATTTAGGTTGCTTCTACTTTTTGGCTATAATAAACAACACTGCTATAATGAACAATATTCATGTTCAGGTTTTTGTATGGACATAAAATTCTCTTGGGTGTATGTATACCTTGTAGTAGAATTTGAGTTCTACAGTAACTCTATATTTAATCTACTGAGGGGGTGCCTGGCTGGCTCAGTACGTAGAGCATGCGACTCTTGATCTCAGGGTCTTTTGATCTCAGGGTCATGAATTGAGCCTCACATTGGGTGTTGAGATTGCTTAAGTAAATAATAAAAACTTAAAAAAAAAGCTTCCTGAGGAAAGCCCAGGCTCTTGTCCAAATCCGCTTCACCATTTTATATTCTCACCAGTGACATCTCCCCCTGCCATCCATTCTTAATATTTTAGATGAATGACAGTGACGACTCAGTGATGACAACAGTTACAACTTTTCATTTCTCAACGAGGGTACTGAGCAATGCATGTCCTCCTTTAAAAAAAAATAGTTTATTTAGGGGCACCTGGGTGGCTCATCTGGTTAAGTGGCTGACTCCTCATTTCGGCTCAGGTCATGCAGCTCAGGGGTTTGAGTGCTGCTCAGGCTCTGTGTTAACAGTGCAGAGCCTGCTTGGAATTCTCTCTCCCTTTCTCTCTGCCCCTCCCTGGCTCTCTCTTTCAAGGTAAATAAGTAAACTTTTAAAAATGAAATAGTTTATTTATTATTATTTTTAGTGATCTCTGCACCCAACGTGGAGCTCAAACTCACGACCCAGAAATCAAGTCACATGTTCTTCCCACTGAGCCAGGCAGGTACCCCTGTCTTCCCTTATTTATTTATTTATTTATTTATCTATTTATGTATTTAATAATTTTTAAAAGTTTATTTATTTAGAGAGAGAGAGTAAGAGAGAGGATGAGCAGGGGAGGGAGCTGATGCGGGGCTCAAGCTGCAAGATCACGACCTAGGCTGAAGCCAGAGGTTGGACACTTAACTGACTGAGCCATCCAGGGGGCCTCCTGTCCTCCCCTTTTAAATAGAAATATTACTAAGTAATGGATACATGAAGCTTCTCATGACAGAATATAAAAACCTTGTTGAGCAACCTTTTATTCCCTTCCTTTGTCTTAACCTAAGTTATTTTTGAACAACAGAGCGGTACCATACTCTTAATGACAGCTTATCAAGTACATCTTTTTTCCAGATGAAGAAAAGAATGTCCTGTGGCACATGACTTCAGAGTCTCATCCTGTCCAGTGGTCTCTGGCACATGTGAATAACGCAGGCTCTGTTCTCACGGAGATTCATATCTTTTTCTGTTTTTGGATTTTAAAAATTATATTGAATTTTATTTCTATTTTTATTTATACGTTTTTTAAAATCTTTATTTTTGAGAGGAGAGAGACAGAGTGTGAGCAGGGGAGTAGAGAGAGAGAGAGGTAGATGCAGAATCTGAAGCAGGCTTCAGTCTTTGAACCGTCAGCACAGAGCCTGGTGCAGGCCTCAAACTCATGAACCGCACTCTCTGCATTGACCGGAGCTGAAGTTGGATGCTTAACCGACTGAGCCACCCAGGCACCCCTTTTTGTTTTTATTTTTATTTAATTTAACTTGATTTAATTAAATGAATAAATAAGTAAATGAATTTATTTTAAATCCAAGTTAGTTAACATATAGTACAATAATGATTTCAGGAATAGACTTTAGTGATTCATCACTTACATATAACATCCAGTGCTCATCCAACAAGTGCCCTCCTTAATGCCCATCCCCCATTTAACCCATCCCCCCACCCATCTCCCTGCCATCAACCCTCAGTTTGTTCTCTGTGGTTAAGAGTCTCTTACGGTTTGTCTCCCTCTCTGTTTTTTTCTCATTTTTCCTTTCCTTCCCATATGTTCATCTGTTGTGTTTCTTAAATTCCACATGTCAATGAAATCATGTATTTGTCTTTCTCTGACTGACTCACTTAGTTTAGTATATTATACTCTGTTTTCATCCAAGTTGTTGCAAATGGCAAGATTTCATTCTTTGTGATCATTGAGTAATATTCCATTGTGTGTACACACACCACATCTTCTTTTTCCACATGTCAGTCCATGGACATTTGGGCTTTTTCCATAATTTAGCTCTTGTTGATAGCACTGCCATAACCATTAGGATTCATGTGCCCCGATGAGTCAGCATTTTTGGTATCCTTTAAATAAATACCTAGTAGTACAATTGATAGGTCTTAGGGTAGTTCTGTTTTAAAATTTTTGAGGATCCTCCAGACTGTTTTCCAGAGTGGCTGCACTAGTTTGCATTCCCATCAGCAGTGCCAAAGAGATCTTTTTCCACATCCTTGCCAATATCTATTGATTCTTGAGTTGTTAATTTTAGCCATTCTGACAGATGTGAGGTATGGCTTTGATTTGTATTTCCCTGATGATGAGTGATTTTGAGCATATTTTCATGTGCCTGTTAGCCATCTGGATATTTTCTTTGGAAAAGTGTTTATTCATATCTTTTACCCATTTCTTCACTGGATTATTTGTTTTTTGGGTGTTGAGTTTGATGAATTCTTTATAAATTTTTGATACTAACCCTTTATCTGATAGTTATTTGCAAATATCTTTTCCCATTCCATCAGTTACCTTTTAGTTTTGCTAATTGTTTCCTCAATGTGCAGAAGCTTTTTTATCTTGATGAGGGTAAAAAAGTAGTTCATTTTTGGTTTTTTTCCCCTTGCCTCCAGAGACATGTTGAGTAAGAAGTTGCTGTGGCCAAGGTCAAAGAGGTTCTTGCCTGCTTTCTTCTCTAGAATTTTTTTGGCTTTTTGTCTTATATTTAGGTCTTTCATCCACTTTGAGTTTATTTTTGTGTATGGTGTAAGAAAGTGGTCCAAGTTCATTCTTCTGCATGTCACTGTCCAGTTTTCCCAACATCATTTGCTGAAGAGACATTTTTTCATTGGATATTCTTTCCTGCTTTGTGAAAGATTAGTTGGCCACACATTTGTGGGTCCATTTCTGGGTTCTCTGAAATTATATTGGATATTAAAGCAAATCCCAGACATCATGTCATTTTACTTCTAAATACTTAGGTATATATCTCTAAGGTAAGAACTTTAAAAAAATATAGCCATCATGTTATTATCTCACATTAACTATAATTCCCAAATATCTTCTAATACCTAATCCATATTCAAACATCTGTAATTATCTTAAATATGTCATTTCATAGTTGTTGTTGTGTTTTTTTAAAGTAGGCTCCACACCCAATGTGGGGCTTGAACTCATGACCCTGAGATCAAGAGTCTCATGCTCTAGCGACTGAACCAGCCAGGCACTCCAGGTGTTTCTTTGTTGTTGTTTTTGGGACTAGGTTGTTTTAGCCTAGGTCTAACCAGATCCACACATTTGGTTGTTTTGTTTCTTATCCTAAACTAATTATTTTTGATAAATCTTATTTATTTATAAAAATATATTAAACAATTTTTTAATGTTTTATTTATTTCTGAGAGCAAGAGAGAGAGACAGAGCATGAGCAGGGGAGGGGCAGAGAGAGGAAGACACAGAATCTGAAGCAATCTCCAGGCTCTGAGCTGTCAGCACAGAGCCTGATGTGGGACCTGAACCCACAAAGCACAAGATCATGTATGACCTGAGCTGAAGTCAGATGCTTAATTGACTGAGCCACCCAGGTGCCCCTGATAAATTATATTTAGATAAATAATCACAAAATAACATAAGGCAGTATCTAGGAAGGCATTAAATAGGTATAATAAAATATGAGTCACCTAGGTTTCTAATAGACTCTTCATTGGCCCTATTGGCAGACCTATGTATGACAAATAGGTTAGAGAACTAGATCAACTAGATTTAACGCCTCAGTTCTACCTCAGTAGACTATGTAATCTTGTGCAACTTAATTTAATATTTGTTCTTATTTAAGTTATACATGTGCATAGTTCAAAAAGACAATTCTGCAAGTCTGGTTACTGTTACAAGGTGATGTTGAAAAGACCACCAAATGCTGAATAGAAGTGAGGCATGGCAAAACTTTATTTATGGCCTGGCCAAACCTGATCTCCTGATGGGAAGGAGAAAGTGCAGAGAATGGCCCCGAACAAAGGTTGCAGTGAGATTATATAGACATACCTAGCATTCCATGATAGCCAATTACATTGTAATATACAGACACTAGTTTGCGGGAACCCATCAATTTAGTTCTTTGTTCTTTTAAGATGACCAGTCATAGACAGTGACTAGGCAAATTTTTTGTTGTGGGCTTGGCCTTGGTCGGATCTTAGCAACCAGGAGTGTTTAGCAACAAGTTATCTATTAGGCAGGTGAAATTACAGAGCCAAGATGAGGCAGTTAACCTATCTATCACATTCCATAAATTAACCTATTACAGTTACCAGCAAAAATTAATGAGAAAAAAATCACTCTCTCATTTCTTCCACTACTAGATTACCTATCTCTGGAAGGCGTCGAATTTCAATGTTTTAAACTAATCTATTTGGTATCTCAGAGTAACATACTTATGCTGCCAGTTCTTAATATCTCTCCTTGGGGTGTTATCTATTGACTTCCCACAATGGAGGATGAAAATTTAGTACTCTATCACACTCACTGCTTCTCCACCACAGATATGAAGTCCATTGTCCCCTTCTCCTAATATAGTTAGAACAGCATTCAGTCCACATATTAAGACCATGAAAATGCTATTCATAGATAACATGATTACTGTTTTATTGCTGCATGTTTTGTTTGTTCTGAAGTCCATTAACAGTCTTGCTTTTTTGTTTTGCTTAGTTTTATATGTATTTATCTTTACTTCAATTCTAAACTTTACCTTAGCTGTATGAATCTGTTCTCCATCTGTTCAAACACATTAGGTAGTGTATCCGTTCCATTTTGTTGAATAACTCTCTTTGGGAGCCTTCTGGTGGGCACTGTTCTGGATTGTTTGCTCTTTATCACTGCTGCTGGGCTGTGGTCTTGGAGTCACTTTCTACCATCATCTTCTTTTGGTATATCTTATTTCATGGATCCCTTTTTTTTTTTTTTCATTTTCTTCTTCATCTAATGGAACACATCTAATAATTTCCTGAAAAAGGATGCATAAAAGGTAAATTTTTGAGACCTTGTCTATTTGAAAGTGTCTTTGTTCTAATCTCATACTTAATTGATAGTCCAGCTGAGTATAGAATTTTTAGTTAGAAATTATTTTCCCTCAGTGTTCTGAAATGTTACCCCACTTCATTCTAGGCTTTCAGTTTTCCTGTTGAGGCATCTTATGCCATTCTGGTTTTTTATTTACATAAAACCTCTTGTTTTCTCTGGAAATTTGAGTGTTCTGAAATTTCATGATACTGTACCTTGGTGTGGAAGGTTATTTTCATACTGTGCTATACATTCAGAGATCCCTTCAAGCTAAGAAAAAAACAAAAAACAAGCCCTCTAATTATGGAGAAGTTTTATTGAATTATTTCCTTCAATATTTCCTCTTTTCCATTTTTTTTCTTATTTTCTCTTCCTAGTACTACTATATTCAGATGTCATATCTCATATTCTGGTCTTATAATTAAAAAAAAAAAAAGCAAAACCAAACTTCTCTTTCCTGTTTTCCATCTCTGTTGTTTGCTCTACATTCTGAGAGATTTCCTCAATTTATTTATTTATTTATTTATTTAAAAAAATTTTAATGTCTTTTATTTATTTTTGAGAGACAGAGAGAGACAGTGTGAGCAGGGGAGGGTCAGAGAGAGAGGGAGATACAGAATCTGAAGCAGGCTCCAGGCTCTGAACTAGCTGTCAGAACAGAGCCTGACGCGGGGCTCAAACCCAAGAACCATGAGATCATGATCTGAGCTGAAGCCGAACGCTTAACCAACTGAACCCCCCAGGCTCCCCTCCTCAATTTATTTTTCAACCCTGATTTCTGCTATCCTGTTTTTAATTTTCAAGAGTAATAATTTTATTCACTAAATGTACCTTTTTAAAAATTTGACATCTTTTACTTGTTGTATAAAGTGTCTTCTCTCTGAGGATTTTATTTTTTATTTTTTATTTTTTGCATTAAATTAATGCATTTATTTTTTTAAATTTATAATAGTTTATTGTCAAATTGGTTTCCATATAACACCCAGTGCTTCTCCCCACAAGTTCCCCCCTCCATGACCATCACCCCCTTCCCCGCTCCCCCTCCCCCTTCAGTCCTCAGTTCGTTTTCAGTATTCAATAGTCTCTCATGATTTGTGTCCCTCTCTCTCCCCAACTCTCTTTCCCCCTTCCCCTCCCTATGGTCCTCTGTTAGGTTTCTCCTGTTAGACCCATGAGTGCAAACATGGTATCTGTCCTTCTCCGCCTGACTTATTTCACTTAGCATGACACTCTCGAGGTCCATCCACTTTGCTACAAATCTTCTTGATCCATTCATCAGGTGATGGACATTTAGGCTCTTTCCATGATTTGGCTATTGTAGAAAGTGCTGCTATGAATATTGGGGTACATGTGCCTCTATGCATCAGCACTTCTGTATCCCTTGGGTAAATCCCTAGCAGTGCTATTGCTGGGTCATAGAGGAGTTCTATTGATAGTTTTTTGAGGAAACTCCACACTGTTTTCCAGAGCAGCTGCACCAGTTTACATTCCCACCAACAGTGTAGGAGGGTACCCGTTTCTCCACATCCTAGCCAGCATCTATAGTCTCTTTATTTGTTCATTTTAGCCACTCTTACTGGTGGGAGGTGGTATCTCAGTGTGGTTTTGATTTGTATTTCCCTGATGATGAGTAACACTGAGCATTGTTTCATGTGCCTGTTTGTCATCTGGATGTCCTTTTTGGAGGTGTCTGTTCAGGTCTTCTGCCCATTTCTTCACTGGATTATTTGTTTTTCAAGTATGGAGTTTAGTGAGTTCCTTGTAGATTTTGGATACTAGCCCTTTATCTGATATGCCATTTGCCACTATCTTTTCCCATTCCTTTGGTTGCCTGTTAGTTTTTTTGATTGTTTCCTTTGCAGTGCAGAAGCTTTTTATCTTGATGAGGTCCCAATAGTTCATTTTTGTTCTTGATTCCCTTGCCTTTGGGGATGTGTCGAGGAGGAAATTGTTGCAATTGAGGTCTAGGAGGCTATTTCCTGCTGTCTCCTTTAGGGTTTTTATGATTTCCTGTCTCACATTCAGGTCCTTTATCCATTTGAGTTTCTTTTTGTGAATGGTGTAAGAAAGTGGTCTAATTTCATTCTTCTACATGTTGCTGTCCAGCTCTCCCAACACCACCTGTTGAAGAGGCTGTCTTTTTCCCATTGTATACTCTTTCCCCTTTTGTCAAAGATTAATTGGCCATATACTTGTGGGCCCAGTTCTGGGTTCTCTATTCTATTCCATTGGTCCATGTGTCTGTTTTTGTGCCAATACCATATTGTCTTGATGATGACAGCTTTGTAGTAGAGGCTAAAGTCTGGGATTGTGATGCCTCCCATTTTGGTTTTCTTCTTCAATATTACTTTGGCTATTTGGGGTTTTTTGAGGTTCCATATGAATTTTAAGATAGTTTGTTCTAGCTTTGAGAAGAATGCTGGTGAAACTTTGATGGGGATTGCATTGAATGTGTAGATTGCTTTGGGTAATAATGACATTTTCACAATGTTTATTCTTACGATCCATGAGCATGGAATGTTTTTCCATTTCTTTGTGTCTTCTTCAATTTCCTTCATAAGTCTTCTATAGTTTTCAGCATACAGGTCTTTTACATTTTTTGTTAGGTTTATTCCTAGGTATTTTATGATTTTTTTTCATTCAATTGTGAATGGGATCTGTTTCTTGCTTTCTCTTTCTGTTGCTTCTATTTTGGTGTATAAGAATGCAACTGATATCTGTACATTGACTCTGTACCCTGCAACTTTACTGAATTCACTGAGCAGTCCTAGAACGCTTCTGGTGGAGTCAATCGGATTTTCCATGTAGAGTATCATGTTCTCTGAGGATTTTAATGATATTTTCCCCCTAAGTTTTCATCTCCCTGCACACTTTATAATTTTCCACACTGTGTTTATTTTTCAATTGTTTTGGTCTCTGTCTTTACATTGGATACTTTCTCCAAGTGTCTCGTGATCTCAGCCCACACTTAAAAGTGTGGTGTCTTGTTGTTAGTATTGGTTTTTTCTCCCACTTCCTGTGGTACCTGGTGCCCTTAGCAACTGAGCCGTTGGGGAGTTCTGTGGGGTATTTCAGATTATATGTCAGCTTTCCCCACTACTGGTATAGGAGTCAGTTTTTTGGGGTTTGCTAACTCGGTTCTGCCCGTTTACCTATTTTCCAGCTTTAAAACCTTTATTGCTGGTGTCTCCTCTCCTTTTTCTTTTTTCTTTTTTTTTTTTAAGTAGTTAATATTGTCAAATTGGTTTCCATACAACACCCAGTGCTCTTCCCCACAAGTGCCCTCCTCCATCACCACCACCTGTTTTCCCCCCTCCCCCTTCAACCCTCAGTTCATTTCAGTTTTCAGTAGTCTCTCAAGTTTTACGTCCCTCTCTCTCCCCAACTCTCTTTCCCTCTTCCCCTCCCCCTGGTCCTCCGTTAGGTTTCTCCTGTTCTCCTGTTAGACCTATGAGTGCAAACATATGGTATCTGTTCTTCTCCGCTTGACTTATTTCGCTTAGCATGACACCCTCGAGGTCCATCCACTTTTCAACGAATGGCCATATTTCATTCTTTCTCATTGCCATGTAGTACTCCATTGTGTATATATACCACATCTTCTTGATCCATTCATCAGGTGATGGACATTTAGGCTCTTTCCATGATTTGGCTGTTGTTGACAGTGCTGCTATGAACATTGGGGTACATGTGCCCCTATGCATCAGCACTTCTGTATCCCTTGGGTAAATCCCTAGCAGTGCTATTGCTGGGTCATAAGGGAGTTCTATGGATAGTTTCTTGAGGAAATTCCACACTGTTTTCTGGAGCGGCTGCACCAGTTTACATTCCCACCAACAGTGTAGGAGGGTGCCCGTCTCTCCACACCCTCGCCAGCATCTATAGTCTCTTGAATTGTTCATTTTAGCCACTCTGACTGGCGTGTCCTCTCCTTTTTCTTTGTCTTTGTCTTTGTGTACAGCTGCTCTTTTTTTTTTTTTAATGTTGATTTACTTCTGAGGGAGAGAGAGAGAGAGAGCGCGCGAGGGTGGAGGGCAAGTGGGTGAGGGGCAGAGAGAGGAGAAGACACAGAATCCGAAGCAGGCTCCAGGCTCCGAGCTGTCAGCCCAGAGCCTGATGTAGGGCTCCAACTCATGAACCACGAGATCGTGACATGAACCAAAGTCGGATGCTTAATCGACTGAGCCACCCAGGTGCCCCTGTGTACTTCTGCTTCATAACAAACAATCTTTCATGTCACTTTGAGGGATTTGGAAGGGAGTGGAGGGATGAGTGTACTGTAGTTCAGAGTGCAGCGAACTATAGTTTCTATACCACGTCCAGCCCTTTCCTGTTTCCAAGGCACCAGGACTAAAGCTTTCCCACACCCCTGAATTTCCAGGCCTCATCCTCCATCTCACACAGTTTCAGCACATGCCTCGTTGTGTTCTCCTTCCAGCTTCTTCTGTTGCACACGCAGGTGTCTGTAAGCAGTGCCACCCAGCTTCCCATCCCCCACCCTCCTAGAGGCCTGAGTGGTAGAATCCAGCTATTCCTAGACTTCCTGGTCTCCCTGTGGGTGCTGATGCCCCAGGGGGTGTCCTGCCCCGGATCCTCAGCCAACCACCTTTTGTTCCCTGGATGATATAGCACTTTCTTCCTCAATTTCATGGTGACTCACTTTAAAAATAGTCTTTGATGTGTCAAGGCCTTTTTTCAAAGTTTAAACAGATTTTATTGACAAGTTCCCTTTCAGTCACATGCATTTTTACCTCCTGAAAGAAACCCTACTATATTAATTAGGTCTGATTTTAGCTTCTTGAAACCACACACGCCTTACTTTCAGTGCTTTGGTGCTTCTCCTAAGCTGCTTGCACCCTCCAGCACAGCCTAGGAGATGACCTATAAGGGCCTCTCATGTCAGCTTAAACACTGTCTCCTCCACGTTCTTGCTAGTTTCTCCCAGCAAAAACTCTCCCTCTCCTATCTGAACTCCTACAGCAAGTTCTCTGTATTCTCCTCCTGATAGTTTATGAAGTCTTCCATGTAAGGGACATGATCTTTTCCTGCAGTCTTTTTTTAAAAACTTTTTAAAAAGGTTTATTTTGAGAGAGAGAGAGAGTCAGAGAGAGAGCGAGAACACACACACACGCATACATATATAGATGCGTGGCACGTGCAAGCCAGCGGGGAGCTGGGGGGGGGGGCGAGAGGAAGAGAGAGAGGGGGAGAGACTCCCAGGCAGGCTCTGCACTGTCTGTGTGGAGCCCAATGTGGGGGTCAAACTCACAAAACCGTGAGATCATGACCTGAGCTGAAGTCAGAAATTTAACTGTCTAAGCCATCTGGGCACCCCTTCCTGCAGTCTTTTGAACTTAGGAAGGACCCAAATATGTTTGATAAATTAATGAAATAAATCTAAGAAACTCCTTGAAATAAGTCTACTATGTCAACAGCCTCTACTTGTTCACAGCTGAGTCTACAATCTGATCGTTGTACGGAACTTGCTCCCACTGAGGTTGCGGATGCCTTCCCAGGGAATACTTCTGCTGTACCTTTCATCCGTCCCTTTCTCCCACCTCTTTGCCACATTTCAGCATTGCTTCTTGTAACTAATTCTCACCTCCTCTGGCTCCCCCTGTCCCGCTACTCCTGTCTCTTTAATTATTTCACTGATTTCTCTTCCATAAACCACATTAATGGCTGTGTTTTATTTTCTGTCTTCAGACCACTTTCTCTATATCTTCAGGAATCTCATGTACTCCAGTTTTGTTTGGGATCAGGGAGAAATTGAGAGACTAAGACTAGGGGTTAGAGCCCTCCCACCAGGATCTAGGCAATGGAGAATCTACACTACGAAGAGCCTGTGGCCATTAAAGTATTAGTGCTGCTGATAGACCAATAAAGCCCTAAAGTTGAGGCTCTTCTGTAAAGCTAGACCGGAGAACACAGCTTAGACCCGGGGTCCAAGTGGGGACTTCTGCTTCTCCTGAGAGTCAGACTCTGTGGGGTAAGTTGTGCTTGGAGCAGGTCCAACCTGCTGTCAGATCCACATGTTGCACCCAGTCACCAGGAAGGCCAAAACCAACCAAACAAACAAACCCAAAAAACAGAGAGTGTCCCAGGGTATGAAAGGGTGAGGACTGGAATGTAGAGGGAATGAGCCCACTCACACTGCACATGGCTCTAGCCACAGACATGGAAAGGAGAATCTCAAGTGTAGATTTATAAGGTAAGCCTCAAAGGAGTGGAAGAAAAGCTGAACCCTAAAGGTCTAGTGGAAAGCTGATCCTTGGTATAGTCAAATGCCACAGAGAGGATACTGGAAGAACACTCTGGATTTAATACTGTTCTTTAAGGCATCTTGTTGCCCTCAATGGCCAGGCTGTGGCTTGCACTCTGAACTCTGCCACGAATGTGGGCCCCAGGGCCCAGCTCAGGTCTGGCCCGTGGCCTCCCAGTCTTTGCTCTTCTTTGTCCGCGTTTGTCTCCCCAACTCTGTACTTCCCAACTCATATCTCCCAAAGGTAGACCCCTCTGCCTCAGAGATGGATGATGATTTGTCTTTGGATTGGCTGCCCCTGGATCAGGTACCCGCTGTGGTCCAGCTGTCAGTGGCCAGAGGAGGGGCAGGGTCGTGGAGTGTAGGTGAAGGCCATTCCCAATCAAGCATCGGTCACCATCTCTTTGCCCAAGCCCCAAATGTAGATATAATCCACCTCCTTCCTCATCTCTCACTCTTGTCCCACCAGTCACTCATCCTGTAAAGTTTCCCTTTTGTTCAAAATTTAGCATTCATCCTTTTTTTGTCTTCCTGTTGCCCCTGCCTTGGTTCAGGCCGCCATGTCCTCTCTGGAATGAGCGCCCTCCTCCTACCGATTTCCCTGCCTTCAGTTCTCTGCCCTAAGCTGTCTTTCCTTCCCTTGCCAGAATAGTCAATTTCGTTCCCACATAGCAGTCAAAGTTTATATTTAAAAAATAAATCAGCTTATGTTACTCCCCTGGTTTAAGCTATTGAAATACAATGCAGACTCTTTCTATGGCCTCCTACGTAGGGCCTCCCAAGGATCTCGTTCCCGCCTTCCTCTCTGACCTCATTTCCCACCCTCCTTTTATTTTCTGCGGTCTACGTTCCAGCAACACCGGCCTCCTCCCTGTTCCTGTACTTGCTTTTCCCTTGGCCTGGAGCTCTTTTGTCCTTTCATCTTTTTCTCAGCTGGCTCTTGTCTTCAGGTCTCAGCCCCTGTGTCACCTCCTTAGAGAAGCCCCCCAAACCACCCCATCTGGCATTGCCTGTACTTCACTGTCTGTCACTGTCCCATCATTGACTATTCTTCATACCACTTGTCATTGTCAGAAGTTGGTTTGTTCCTTTATTTACTCCTTTTTCTTTTTTCAGTCTCCCTGCCTAAAACATAAAGTTCTCGAGAATAGGAACAGTGTTGTTCTTGGCTTATCCTCGTATGCCTGAGTCTGGTGTGTGAAGTCCTCGAGAATACGAACATTTTCGTTCTTGGCTTACTGCTGTATCTCTAAGTCTGGTGTGCAGTAGTTGCTCAAGAAATAGCTGTTAAATTAACAAACAGTGAGTTATCTCCTTCATTACTCTTATTTCTATCCCGGGGTATTATGCACAGCTTTTTATCCCAAACTTTATTAAGCTCTAATTGACAAATAACATTGTGTGAGTTTAAAGTGTACAATGTGATGGTTTGATATACATACGTTTTTGCGAAATAAGGCAAGTTAGCCTGTGCCCCTACTTCCCTGTGTGTGGGTGTGCATGTGGTGAGGACATTTAAGATCTACCCTCTGAGCAGATACCAAGCGCACAGAATGGTGTTGATAAGTAGCAAATGCTTAGCTTTGTATGTGTTTTTATTTTACCTGCTTGCAAGCTATTTGAGGGGACATTTTTTTTTTAATTCATACTTATATCTCTAGGGCTTACACTTGGTGGATAGCAGAAGACACATGTGGAATCTGTCCTGTGCCAGGTGGTGCCTGAATATGTGGCCTGTTCACATCGTGTGAGCTTTGGAAGCCCCTTTCCAGTGACTGGAAAGACTGAGCTCCATTCTTCTTCATGCTCCTTTTATATTCCTTGTATCCGCTTCAGAAACCAGACACAGGAAACATCTGACTATAATAAAAGATGTCCAGTAAATTCGAGGTTTCCTCTCTGAACAAAGCCATGCATGGCGATGCTCTGCTGCACCTTGGTCTGGAATTCTATGTGCTCACTTCTGTAGTGCCCCACATGGCTGCCTCCGGCCTGGGAGTCAGGAACAGCTGGAATAAAAATGACATATTTGTTAGCCTGAGCGGAGCAGTCTGGATATTCTTGCTCTGTGTCTCACAAAACAAACTTCTTGATTTGTTGAATACCGAGTTTCCCCCTTTCGCTGCCATAGTGTCGTTTATGTCTGAAACAATCATCCATCCTTTAGAATAAATGCAAATAACAAATGACCAAACCGATTCTCAAGTCAGTGCCTTTCACATCCAAACCAAAATCCATCAAAACTCATGCAACACATGAACATGTCACTAACTTCCTCCTGAATTTTCTGCCCTGTTACTCGCACCTTCCATGGTACAGACATGTGCTGTTGGGAGCATACCACTAACCACTGGAGGTAATATCTACAAACACCCTGACTTTTTCTCTCCAGGAGGCCTCTCATCTGCTAACTGCTAACTGCTTCCTCTTTGCATGCCCTTATCATACTTTTTAATTTTAGGTGCCAGTGAACTTGTCTGTCTTCCTTGGCTGTAAGGCAGAGACTGTCCCTTACTCGGATCCCTGTCTCTAGTATCTAGCACTGGGCCTGGCACATAGTAGGCATTTGATAATATTTGTGAGGGTGGGGGGAGAGGGAAGAAAACAGATAATTAAAAAAAAAGAAGTCCAGTCTATTTAGGAATCAATGCTGTTGAGCTAGGAATTGATGTCACGGAGATATATTTAAATGCCGTGAAATAAAAGGATGACCTCAGTAACTACAGGGAAAAGCTGAACAGCTTTGGGGCATGCACAAAAAAATGAAGGCAGTCAGGAACCTTCATCCTTTTGCTTTGGGACCAGTGAATGAGAGGTTAAAATCCTACAGCTGGATTAGAGAGTTCTTTTTTAAAATTCTGATGATATAAGTAATACACATTCACTGTAGAAATTTTGCAAAAGCACAGAGAAGATACATCACCTGTAATTATTTCACCCAGAGACAGCCACTGTTAACATTTCATGTCATTTCTTTTAGATTTAGTTAAATTATCATCTTTTACTTCTAAGCCCTTTTTCTTTGTTTAGATTGAAAAGTTTAAAAGAGATTATTTCAGGTCTGCTTGTGAGTACAAAGAAGGTAAATTGCAATTGGAGAAGTACTTGTCAACTGCAATAAAATTTGAGATGCTGTTTTTATTGTCGCTCATGTGGGCAGTCATCTGCTTGGGAAGCTGGGCCTAATCTTCTCCAGGTGACTGCATCCTTTCACCTAGAAAGCTCTGTGCCACTTTTCTTATTCTGGTCTGTGTACATGCTTTTATCTTCCTATGAGGAGGCCACACATGAACCCCTGAAACTTCACTGTCCAGGGACGAGCTAGGTCGACTTGAATCGAATGAGAATCTATCTGCGGATAGAACCCCGCCCCGGTCCCCCAGCTTGTGAAATACCACTTAGATTACATCACCTTTGAAAGCAAGCAAGGACATATACTGGTGTATTCCTTTGTTTAAGAAGCATAGAGGCCACTTTCTGTGTGTATTCTGTCACTGAGCTGGGTCATCATACCTCAAAACAAACATTCCTTGTCCTCAGGGAACTTGAAATGTTTAATAAGAGAAAAAGAAAAAGAGAAAAGAGAAATAACCAGGGATTATAATAAATGACAACAACAGTACAGTCTTGGCCTAAAGGGGAGGATAAGCAGAACTGGCCAGAGAAGGCGTCAAGAAGTGGGGATGATTGAGGGAACCTCGGTTGAGCGTCCGGCTTCGGCTCAGGTCATGATCTCACGGTTCGTGGGTTCGAGCCTCAAGTCGGGCTCTGTACTGACAGCTCAGAGCCTGGAGCCTGTTTCAGATTCTGTGTCTCCCTCTGTCTCTGACCCTTCCCTGCTCGGCTCTCTCTCTGTCTCTCAAAAGTAAATAAAAAACAGAAAAATAAATTTAAAAAAAAAGCAGTGGGAATGATTGAGTTGAATCTTAATGGAAAAGTGGAAGATGTTTTGTGTGCAAACAGGCAGTGAGCACAGTATGTCTGATGTGTGAAGACAAGTCGGTGTATGCCTCTGGGGAAACAGGGATAGTTTGCCATATCTGGAACTTAAGCTATATTAAAAATGACAAATGAGAAAAAATGAGGGAATGTCAGAGCTTGGACTTTATCTTCTGAGCTGTGAGAAGCCTCTGAAGGAATTTAATTAAGAGCAAAGCCACAGTGAAGCATACAGTTTAGAAAGGTCATCAACAGTATAGGGCACCTGGGGGGCTCAGTTGGTTGGGCTGTTGGTTTCAGCTCGGGTCATGGTCTCATGGTTTGTGGTTTGTGCTCATGGCTCAGAGCCTACTTGGGATTCTCTCTCTCTCTCTCTCTGCCCCTCCCACAGTCAGTCTGTCTGTCTGTCTGTCTGTCTGTCTCTCTCTCTCTCTCAAAATAAATAAACTTAAAAAAAAAAAGAAAAAAGAAACATCACGAGTAGTATAACGGATGATGGAAGTGGGCCACATCAGAGGCAGGGGTGTGGTGAGGGGCTATCAGAACAGGTCCAGTGAAAGCAGATGGGCAGATGTCCCGAAAGGCAAATTTGCAGAGACAGAGAATAAATCTGGTTGCCTGGGGCGGGAGCAGGGCAGGACCGTCAGTGGGCAGGAGGGATCTTTTGGGAATGATGGAAATGTCATAGAATTGCATGTGGTGATGGTTACACAGCTCTGTAAGTTTTCTAAAAATCATTGAACTATACATTTAAAATGAATGAATTTTATAGTATGTTAATCATACCTCAATGAAGCTTCTTTACAAATGAGAGAGAAATAAGGGGCCCTCTTCTAGAAGGGCATAGCACTGAGAGAAGGCAGATATGTGAAATGTTGATAAAGAAGTAGAATTTGTAAGAGCGAGACATTGATTTGCTCTCATACGAGATAAGACGGTCGCCTGTCTGGTCAGCCAGGTGTCCTAATTATGCTTCTTCATCTTTGGGGGGAAACGTCAGCCCTGCTTTCTACTTCTAGGTTTCACAGCATATGGATCTGCCCTTAACTGGCCATATAGAGTGTCTGCCTCTGGACCCTTATCAAAAACCATATCCGCCAGCTCTCTGCCACCCATGTCCTTTGTAAACACTTGGTGAGAGAGAGAAAGAGAGCAAGCATACAAGCAGGGGCGGGGGCAGAGGGAGGGAAAAAGGGAGGAGGAGAGAGAGAGAGAGAGAGAGAGAGAGAGAGAGAGAGAGAGAGACTGACTGACCCAAGCTGGCTCCATGCTCAGCGTGGAGCCCGACATGGGGCTCCATCCCACAACCCTGGGATCTTGACCTGAGCTGAAATTAAGAGTCGGACATTCAATCGACTGAGCCACCGAGGTGACCTTCAGCAAATGGTCCCTGCCAGGGGTTCTGCTGGTAATGCAGCAGGGAATAAAGCAGGTACGGTGGCTGCCTTTATGAGCCGATAGTCCAGCAGTGGGGACACATGCTGCTTAACAGGATAACGATTATCCTGGGTTTCCTGGTGCACGAAGAGGAAATGATGTCAACCTGAGGTCAGAAGGATATTGCTGGGGTGGTGGTGTGACTAGAGACCCTAGTCCTGTATGCATCCAGCTGGCTTTCCTTGGTGGTGAGTGAAGTGAGCCTTTTGAATAAAAAGGGATCACCTTTTGAGTCTGGGGTATGTGGGGTAATCTTGGGCCTTATCTTGTTTCCTTATAATAGCTTTTATTGACTTATACATTGGTTTTATTCCATCATTTTGTATGAGCTTGTGTTGTAAGAAATAGCCATGCAAGATTCACACTTACTTATTACAGAAGTGTTGTAAAAGTTACAGCCTTCAACATCGTATAGGACCCCCCTTTAATTATCAGGACCCACAAGAGAAATTTCCTCCTGATGACTATTTCGGATTTGCTTTTATATTTTGGTCTTTTGGTTGCCCGGAAGCACCCTGCTGCCTTGTGCTTCAGGTCTCCACAGGGCCTTCTCTCTGCCTGGAAGGCCACATCCATTCCTGTGGTGTTTAACCCTTATTTGGACCTAGCTGTTATCCAGGTGTCCCTTCGTTAGGGAAGCCTTCCCTAACCAGCCCCCAGTCCCCTTCCAAACTTGGTCTGATTCTTAATAGAGATGTTCAAAGCACTCTTTTTCACTCAGGCGATTTTTAGTTGGATGATTTGTTGTTTGATAACTTTGTTTGTTTGTCTGTTTTGTTGTCTCTTAGACTGACAGCAGGCGGACCCATGAGGGTAGAGACCACGCCTTTTTGTTTGCAACCAAAGTCATAGCATAGTATCAGGCCCAATAAATATTTGCTGACTGGTCGAATGAATGGATGCACTGTGGGTACTAAATCTTGTGACTGTTCCTTTTGTCCTTTCCTTTGGCAGTTTGGGAGCTAGGCCTTCTTGATTCCACCTGTGACTTATGCATTGGTTCCTCATGCATGCATTTTGTGCACTAACATTCCTCAGACTGTGTAATATTTTTCCTCTCTTGACTTCTTCATTTTTTAAAAAATTCCTGTGTGTCCTATAAATTCCTGCAGACCACTTTAAGCCTTTCTGGGGATGAAATAATAATTGGGTATATGAGTAGGAAAAGAAAGGGAGAAGTCAAGGGGAAATGTTAGTGCCTCTAACCAGCTGCAGGAGGGTTTTCTTTTGCATTGTTTTAATTTTATTTTCATTATAAGAAGGGGGGAAAGTAAGTTTGTCCCCTAATTTGGCAGGAAATGCCTCTGGAGAATTTGGGGCCTGTCTCCGCCCTGAGGTGTCCCTCCCACTGGCGAGAGGCTAGGGGCTGGGCTCAGCAGGGCCTCCTGGTTGGTAGTCGGGTGGGCACAGGCCTGTGGAGGCTGTCTGTGCAGCCGAGTTCCAATCCAGTTGACTTTCCCTCGTGGGGAGGGTTTGGGCAGAGTCAGTGGGAACTTGTTGTGTTTTTGTTTTTGTTTTTTTCTTTTTAACCCTAGCAAGGAGAAAGAAATGAACGTGTCCTCTTGTGTTGCAGATTCAGTGGTTCTTTCCTTTGACTCCGCTGGACAAACACTAGGCTCAGGTACCAATCCCTCCCCTTCTGTCTTTTCTGCACTTAGCACTTGGCTGCATTTGGAGTGGAGCCTGGGGGAGGGGGGTCTCTCGGGAGGGGAGTGGGATATCTCAGGACTGTGGGAAAGTCTTATGAAGATTTTCTGGGGTCTAGGAAGTGGGATACAGCGTTCAGAAGACTCTGCCTGTTGCTTAAAAAGTTTGCAGTAGATGCCCCTTCTTCATTCGGATTGATCCAGGTCTCTAGAAAGGAATCTGTTTTCTGAGCTCAGATCGTGGCCTGGAGGGTGGGGCAGAGGGCATGGAGAGGCGCCAAGCTCTGGGTATGTTGGACTAGATCGTTATCAGGGCTCTCCAGGGCCAAGGAGAATGTCCCAGCTCCCTGAGAACATACGCTGTTGCACATTTGCACGCACATCCCAGGTACTCCAATACACACGTCCTCCGGGGTGTGCGCTCTACTGTGCACTTGTGCCAACCCACGTGCGGGCCAGCATGCTGCCTCTCTTTGCCATGTCGACGTGGGGGACACACAGATGGACATACAAATCACCTTTGACACCAAGTCCCTTGGGCTCAGTGGAGCTTGGCAGGGAGCAGAAAGAGACGTCACTTTGATTCTTCATCTTGGCTGACATCACGTTCGTATGGGAGCCCTAGGACGACTTTCCTTTGTGAGAAGAGCATCTCTGGGCATCAAGCCTACATTTGTAGTTGGGGACAGTGGGCCTTGGATGGTGGGTGCTGCCTGTGAACAACGGGGGGACTTGGCTAGCCGGCCAAGGGCAGTTAATTTACTCTGTTTGTCTGTCCTTGAAAGCAGCTGATTGGGGTTTCACAGAGCAGCCCTGAGGCTCTGAGAGTTGTGGCAATGTGGGCAAGAGGGATGGTGAGTTCAGAGACTATAACCACAGCTACCACTGCTTACTAAGGGCCTACTATGCACCCACACTGTGGTAGGTGCCCGTACACATGTACGAGGTGGATAGTGTATCTTTGATTACAGAGAAAAGAAACTAATGCTCCCAAAGGTAAAGTAACCTGTCTGGGGCCACTCTCATGTGTTCATCTCTAGAACTCATACTGTCTCCCTTGTTATCTTGCTGTTACCTTGTGTGCTTGAGGTATTCACCACTCAAATGCTGAGAAAAGAGAGATCGCTTTAAGATACAGTGGACAGACAGAAAGTTCTTAAATAGACACAAAAGTTGTGTCTGCTGCTATAGGAAAAGATTGATCATTTTTATTATACTAAAGTTAAGAACTTCTCATTAACCAAGAAGACACCATTAAGAGAATGAAAAGGCGATCCAGAGTGAAAGACGATATTTATAACATGAGCAGCCAACAAAGGGCGTGTGTCCAGAATAAAGAGTTACAGAAATCAGCAGGAATCAAGAAACAACCCAGTATCAAAACAAGCAAAAGGCCTGAATAAGCACTCCACAAAAGAGGAAATCCAAATGGCTGACAAACATATGACAAGGTGTTCGATTGCATCACTACCTAGGGAAAGGCAAATTAGGATTACCTTGAGGTACCGGTGCACATCTCCCAGAATAGCAAAACCTGAAAAGCTGGCTATTCCAGTACTGGTGAGGATGTGGTACAGTGGAAACTCCGAGACTTCACTGGTCAGAGGGTTAGTTGGTTACAGCCCCTTTAGAAAAGATACTGTGTGAGATCTAGCACAATTTGAATATACACATACCTCACGAGCTGGCACGTCCTCTCACAGCTGTATTCCCTACAGAAATGGATGCTTCTATATGCACCACGATATCTGTACAAGAATCTCTTTCTCATTGGATACAAATAAAGGCCTGGACAGTTGCATTTAGCTGCTATTTGAAAACTCTGAAAGGTAAAGAGTAGCAGACCAATTAGGGGGAGGAGACCAGAATTAAAAGTACTACCACATTGGCAGTGAATTTCTCTTTTTTTCCTCTGGTATCCCATATTCTCAATGCAAGGCCCCAAACCCAGCCATGCCCATCAGGGCATAGCCAGAGAGAAATCCAGAAGACCTCTAGTTATGGCTCTGGGGTGGGAAAGGGGTTCTGAGGCTTAGACAGAGGGGGAGATCCCAAGGGTTGGTTTTATTTTCCTCCCTTCTCCCTTGTGCCTTAGACCCTAGCAGCCACGGTAGCGGTGGTGCTACTGCCTGTGGGAACAGGGGGTCACCACGCACCTAAACTGAAAAAAGGAAACTTTTTCTCTGATCAGAGGAGCTGCAGTCCCAAGGTGGTAGGAGACTGGGGAAATCTGTTGCTTTTTTTCCTCTGCCTTCTGGTTGGCCCCAGATCTGGGTATAGTTCAGGAAAGGTGAGGCAGAATGTGGTAACTAAGATTTCAGCTTTCTGGCCAGAGGACCGAGAAGGGGAGGCCCGATGAACTGGAAAGCACCAGGAGAAAACAGGGAAGAACTCAGGAAAGCAACCCCAAAAAGTTGTTTATGAACAGCTAACCCCTAAGCTGTACCCCCACCTGTGTGGTTCTAACCAGCATGCCAAAGACTTTGAGAACTGATCCAAAGGATAGACCACTGACTGAGCCCTAGACTGGACACGGGGTGGTGCTCACAGAGGACACACCTGAGGAGGCTTTGGAAATGGAACTGGCATTGAAACCACAACCTACAGAAGACTGGTCAGAACTTGCCACCTAAATCCAACCTGGTTGAGAGTCTGGTAAAACAAAAATGCCTACGCTTTCCACTGGATTTGAGCAAGACCTAAAGTTTCATAACCTCATATTCAAAATACCCAGGATACAGTCCAGAATTAATCATTATTTGAGGACCAGGGACCTCTCAACACAGATACTGGAATGACCTGATACTTCCTTTAAGGCAACTGTTATGAAAATGCTCCCTCAAAATGAGGGCAAACAGTATTGATGCAAAAAAAAGATAGAAACTGTTAGCCACCACCCCCCAAAAAAGGAAATAAAATAGAACCAAATGGAGATATAAGGGGAAAAAATACAGTAATTGACATTCTAAAAACTGAGTGGACTCCATAACAGAATGGAGATGAAGAAGAAAGAATGAATGACCTTGAAAGGAAGCAATAGAAGTTACCCAATATGAACAACAGGAAAAAGTTAAAAAGTTGAGCAGAGCCTCAGTGACTTGTGGGAGAACACCAGAAGATTTACCATCTGTTGTTGGAGTCCCAGAAGAAGACAGTGCAGTGCAGAAGAGATATTCAAAGAAATAATGGCTAAAACCCCCGAGATTTGGTGCCCACTTGGAGTTTATCCTAAAAACGGAAGGCTGAGTCAGCATTCAAAAGTCACTCAATGTAGTCCACCATATTCATTGTCTAAAGAAGGGGAGCTGCATGGTCATGTCAACTGGTGAAGAAAGAGCATCTGACAGAGATTCAGCATCTACTCATGACAAAAACTCTCAGCAGACTGGGAAGGGAACTTCTTCAACCAGATGTAGGGCATCTCTAAACAGCCTATAGCAAACATTGTGCTTCATGATAAAAAACTGTTCTCTCCACCGAGATCAGGAGCCACGCCTGAAAGTCCTAACCAGCGCAGTAAGGCAAGAAAAAGAGACGACAAGAATATAGATGGGAAAGGAAGGAATAAAACTGGCTCTCTTCATAAGTGACATGATTGTCTACATGGAAAATCTCAAGGAATCTACAAAAACCTCCTACGATGAATAACTGAGTTTAGCAAGATGATAAGATAGAAGATCAAAATGGAAATAGTTATATTTCTATATGTTAGTAATGAATAACTGAAAACAAAAAATTAGGGGCACCTGAGTGGCTCAGGGGCTTGAGCAGCTGACTCTGGATTTTGGCTCAGGTCATGAGCTGTGGGATAGGGCCCTGTGTTGGGCTTTGTGCTGAGTGTGGAGCCTACTTAAGACTCTCTCTCACTCCCTCTCCCCTGCCCCCACTTGTGTGCTTCCTTTCTCAAATAAAAATAAAAATACATAAATAAAATAAGAATGAAAAATCAAAAATCTGAGCAGTAGCCCTCTCCACCCCAAACCAAAATAGTCACATATAAATCTAATGGAATGTGCGTGGGATCTGTGTGCTCAAAGCTGTTCCTCTCCCATTTTTTCCATTCCATCTGTCCAAGCGTTCAAGCCACAGACCCAGAAACCTCTTTGGTTGTTGCCACTCTCCCTTTCTCACTTTTTCTGTCTTCACTGCGTGTCCTTGTCCAGCCTTTTCCCAGCAGCTCTGTCCAAGGTACCATCTTCTCTCCCCTGGATAAGGAAACATCTACTGATCTCTCTGCTCATCTGTAGCTTCCCAGTAGTCCATTCTCCACATTGTAGCCAGAGTGATCTTTTAAAATGTACATCAGATCATATCTTGTTCCCACGGAAAACTCTCCATTGACTTCATGGTGCACTTAAAATAAAACCCAAACTCTATGACCTATAGGGTCTGACTTGCTAGCTCCTCCTCCAGTTGCTCTAGAATTTTCTCAGTGCTTAGTCCATTTTGTCCCTCTCTGCTCTCAAGCCACATTGGCATGGATTCCTGCAAGTCCAGGAATATGCCAGGCCCCTTCCTCCTCCAGGGCCTCTGTCTCCTTTACCTAGAATGCTTTACCCCTGCTTTACCTGACTGTCCAAGGTCTGTGTTCAGATGTCAGCTCTGCAAAAAGGCCTTCTTGGGCCACTGCATCTAAAACAGTCTACTCTCTTGACACCCAGTCCTTCTCTAAGAGAGCTTGTCTTGATTTCTTCTTAGCACTCATCCTTCCTTCAAATTATCTGCTATTTACTTGTATACTAGTAGTCTATCCCAGTAGAATTTTGCCAGGGACCTTGCCTATCTTGTTTATCACTGTGTCCCTGGTACTTAGAACAGTACCTGGCACATAGTAGGTGCTCAGCAAATATTTGTTGAATGGAAAGTAGAAAAACAGAAACCGTAATGTCCATCATGTAACACATACTTAAGGATTACATAAGCAATGGCACATCCATATGGTGAAATGCTATGCAACCATTAAAAATGATGCATATTTGTATTGATACGGAAGACATTGAGGATATTGTTGAGTGAGCAAAACAGGAACAAAGAACATGTGTATTGAGGCCACATGTAAGTAAAATTATATATGCACATTCACACATGTATTTATGGAAAGAGAGATTTCTGGGAAGATGGTCACCAAAACGTTTATATCAATTAACTTTAGAAAATGGGAATTTCAAATGGTGTTTATTTCATTCTTTAAAAATCCAAATGTAGGGGCACCTGGGTGGCTCAGTCAGTTGGGCATCCGACTTTGGCTCAGGTCATGATCTCCTGGTTTGTGGGTTCGAGCCCTGCATCAGGCTCTGTGTTGACAGCCCTGCTTAAGATCCTATGTCTCCTTCTCTCTCTCTGTGCCTCCCCAGCTTGTGCGCTCCTGCATGCGGGCTCTCTCTCGCTCGCTCTCTCTATCTCTCAAAAATCAATAAATAAACTAAAAAAATAAAAATCCAAATGTAAAAAACTTATATGGTGAGCATGTGTTAATCCTACAACTGTGAAAAAATAAAATAATTTTTAGTTGGAGAAAGGGACTGTCTTTTTTCATATCACAATTACTTGGTGGTTATTTGCACTTCTCTACCCTGCTAGGTGGTAAGCTCCAGGAAGGTTAAGATACAAACTGCAGAGTGTGAGCCCTTTTTTTTCTCTTTCCTGCCCCAGCTGCTCTTTTGACATGTTTTCCACCAAAATTCTCCTGCAGCCTCACGTGAGCTGCCCTGGCATGGTCTGGATGCGCTTGCTATCATGAATAGAATTGAATTCACTGCATGTGCTGTTCTGGACACTGGACATTGCTCTTTCCCCAGGACAGATGGGATATGGGTACATGCCTCCTTTGCCTGCACTGGCTGGGCAGAGCTTCTGCCTTCCAGGGGAGGTTCCACTTTCCGTTGGTCCCAGGTGTGTCACAGCTCATGGGGGGTGGGTGGCGCCTAGTCACAGGGGACCTGGACTCATCAGGAGCTTATTGGGAGACCCTCTCTGCCCCCATGTGACATGCACCCATTTGAGATTGGATTCCGGTGTGTGAACTTCTAAGTTATTTTACTGGGTCGCTTAATTTAGTTCAGGTCAGTGAATTTTTCTGTTTATTTTATGATAACTGCTTTTCCTATTTTAGTTTGTCTTTGATGAATTGATCCTCCATTATGATTTATTTCCCTGACTGGAGATGGTGTGGGAGCTGTTTGCGTTTTGGCCAGCCCCTCTTGGCCGAGGTGAACTCCCACTGGGGAATTCACGTGGGGGCAGCAGCAGTTACTGAATGAATATCTGCTTCGTGCAGAGCATAGGGACAGCTGGTGGGAATTTGTGGTGGCCCCTTAGGGTGAAGAAAGGAAGTGGGTCACTGGAGACCAAAAATCCCAGCAGCACAGTTGGCTCGCCATGTGCACCCAGGTTCCCAGAAATTCCATTCCAGGGCTCCGTGGCCTGCCGAGGAGGCTAGAGTAGGACACTTGGCTTGGGGAACTTTCAGGAAGGTCTCCCTTAATCTGGGAATAGGATCTCGCCGTGTCATGCAGGGCTCCCAGCTATTTCCACGTGAGAACAGAGGTTGAGAGAGTAATTTGCACACCATACAGAGATTAACAGGAGGGCATTGTGTCTAAAGCGGGCATTGTGAAAGCATTCATAACTTTCTTTTAAAAAAATAAAAGTTTATTACTTATTTTGAGAGAGAGAGCAGGGGCAGAAAGTGAGGGAGAGAGAGAACCCCAAGCAGGCCCTGGATGTCAGCACAGAGCCTGACTCGGGGTTTGATCTGAATAAACCATGAGATCATGACCTGAGCCAAGACCAAGAGTCAGGTGCTTAACTGCCTGAGTCCCCCAGGTGCCCCAGGCATTCATAATTTTCTTTTCAGAATTATGAACAAAGTGAAATACAAAGTATTATGGAATATATTAAGCGTTGAATTGCTATAAAATAAATATTTTAGTTGGACACTTAACCAACTGAGCCACCCAGGTGCCCCTTCCAAAAAATTTTAAAGTTTATTTATTTGTTTTGAGAGAGAGAGGCAGGAAGGGGCAGAGAGAGAGGGAGAGAGAGAATCCCAAGCAGGCTCTGCACCCTCAGTACAGAGCCCAGCATGGGACTGGAACTTGCAAACCATGAGATCGTGACCTGAGCTGAAACCAAGGGTCAAACGCCTAACCGACTGAGCCATGCAGGTGCCCTGACATTTTCAAATTTTTAAGTGAAAAGCTTGAGCTTATTTCCATGTTCATAAATTTTTATATCAGGGTTTAAGCCTCAGAAGTGGTCAGTTTTCATAAATGTTCCACAGATGCTTGGAAAGAATGTGCATTCTCCACTCAGTGGGCGTAAGGTACTCTGTATATCAGTTCAAATGTATTAATTGTTCTGTTCAAATCTTTTGAATTCTCACTGATTCCGAGAGCCTGGTTTTTCAGTGGGTGCGTTTCCCATTATGATGACAGGAGACTGGTATATTTCTGCTTGTAACTTTGTGAATTTGGCCTTTTAGAGAGAGAGGTTTCATCACTAGGTACATACCCACTTGAGTACATAGTCCTCTTTTGTTTATGTCCAGTTTCTGAACCTTCTAGGAGTTTATGTGAGCTCAGAATACTGCCCTAGTCCTTTGGAATGGAAATGGAAGAGTTAATTATTAATTTCAGGGACTTTGGGCATCTGCAAAAGCACCGTATGCATTCATAGGTCTGACTCGGTACAGGTGCAGGAGAAGGGCAGAGATTTGCATTATCCACGCCACTTCCCACCTGGAGCCAAGCCAAGGACACGTGCTCCTTGGCCAGGGGTTTTTATAATGCTGAGGTTTGCAGCCTGGCGAAGGCATGAAGCTCAAACCACCAGACTAAACCTCTCTTCCTCACTGCATCGCTGTGGGCTTGCTGCCGCGACACCTGAGGAGAGAGTACCTTCAAGTGCTAGGGTGCGGTATATGCACATCACCCTACATTGTGCCTGGCTGGCTGGCGAGTCCCGGAGTCTTCCGTTCTCACAACAGGCTTGAGATCAGTGGACAGTCAGTGAGACCCAGGCTTTACTGCCGACTTCCCCAGACGTGAATGGACGCTGAAGAGTTGGTACACTGAAACTGGCATTTCCGTTGTACAAGCTGAATTCACATGACGCTTCGAGAACACATTCATAAACAGTCAGATGCTCTGGAGTCTGCAGCCTTGCCCAGACCCGACAGTAGGAGCTCTGTTCCTGTGTCCCAGAGCGTTATGCCTCTGCCTTCCTGATTGCTTTTTCTAGTTTCCATTTCCTGAAGACTAGACGTAAACTTCCCTGCCAGTCCTGGAGCTCTGTGAGGAGCTGGGCGCAGATCCGACCACTGGTACCAGCTTATGGATATGAGAGTGGGGTGCCTGTCGGGTAAGATCCCCAGCTGCACTGGAAACGGGGCAGTCACTCAGGAGCCTCAGGCAGTCTTCGTGGAGGAAGTTGAGTTTTAGGCTTTTACAAATGACACAAGGGAATTGACCTTGGCAGGTGTGGAGTCCTCAAAAGAGAGCCCCCACGTAAAAGCCAGGACCTGAAATGGGGGAGGAGTTCCCCGAGGAGAGCCAAGGCAGGTGACTGATGCAGTCATCTGTAGGGCTGGGAGCAGAAGTGGCCAGAGCACTGTAAAAGGTGGCAGGCTAGTGACAGAGGAGGCCACCGATGCCATTATTGTTACACTCTTAATGGTGCCCCTTGAAGCAAGGGGTGGAGGAAGACAGAATCCAGGTCTCGTGGCTGCTACTAGACTCCCTTGGTCATTCGATCACCCCATGCATTCTTCCATTTGCTTAGCACATTTACAGAATACCATCCCCTCTGCCAGACCCTCTACAAGGGGTCAGAGATACAAATACACACAGTTAGGATTGTTTAATTGCAAGCAACAGACATCAAACCCGGCTAGCTTAAAGGAAAGAGGAATTTACTGGAAGGACCCAGGTACCCATAGAATAAAATTAATATCAAAAGGCCGGCGCTCAGAAAGGACACAAAGGACAGTGCCAGGAATCTACATTGCAACAAACAGTGCATTTCTTCAGCACCTTGTTTGTCTTCACCTGTTTGTCTTCTGAAAGAGAGTAGGTTTGAACTTCGGTCTAAAGAGTAAGCAGGGATTAACATAAGAAAAGAGATGAGGGCACATTTCAGGCAGAAAAAAACTGGTGCTATGAAAGAGTCCTATGTAGAGGGAGCTCACAGCTTATTCAGGGGACTGAGGGAAGGCTGGGATGGCCTGAGCAGAGGACACAGGGGGCAAGATAGCACAAGGTGGAGATGGAAAGGTGGCTAAAAGCCAGGCCATGAAGGGCCTTGCGGTACTATGGAAGTACCTGTTAGATTTTGCTTCGGTGACAACCAAAATCTTGAAGGATGAGTGGCTGTTTGCCAAGTCGGCAAGCTGAGGGAGGGTATTACAAAGAGAGGAGATGTGTCTGCAGAAGCGCTCAGGCATAGAGGCTGCCCACAGAGGAGTGATGGAAGGTGGGGCGGGGGGGGGACAGGGTAGACAGAGTGAGAGCGGGCTGCATAGTCTAAGCAACAACGCAGCTGCAGCAAAAGCAGGGACCGTGATGCAGGGAGCAGGATCTGTATTTAGAAATGAGAGAGGGCACACCAAACACATCCATCTTGGAGGACTGAGTGGTCATGGCACTAGCCAACAAACAAAACAAAACAAAAAATGGGGCTGGGAGAGAGGATGCAGATAAATCTGGTTTCCGGCATTTTGAGTTTGAGGTGACTGTGGGTCGTTTAGGAGCAATGCGTAGGAAATATATAGTGAGGAAAGTGGTTGGGAATAAGGTTTAAAAATCTTTTTAATGTTTATTTTTGAGGGAGAGCATGAGCAGGGAAAGGTCAGAGAGAGAGAGGGAGACACAGAATCCAAAGCAGACTCCAGGCTCTGAACTGTTGGCATGGAGCCTGATGCAGGGCTCAAACTCACAGACCCAAAGATTGTGACTTGAGCTGAGGTTGGATGCTTCACTGCTGAGCCACCAGGCACCCCGGGAATAATGTCTTAAGTGAAGGGAAAAGCATATACAAGGGGCTGGAGATGGTAAATAAAATAGTTCAGTCTTTGGAGGAAAATAAAATAGTTCAGTCTGGCCAGAGCATAGAATTTGGCAAGGGCAGAGTGGCAGTAATGTGGGGACTCCAAAAGTAAAGTTGGAATGGTCACTGTAGGTCAGATCCTGAAGGACCTTATGAATCAAGAGACTGGTACTCGTTTTTAGAACAGTAGAGGCTGGTCAAACGTTTTAAGCCGAGTTATGATGTAACCATATTTGTCTTATAGAAAGATAGCTCTGATCACATCAGAAGAATCTATTAAGAAAGGGACAGGACAGGAGTCAGGAAACCTAGCAGTAATCCAGATAAGAGGTAAAGCTGGCTTCTTACGGAACAAAAATGAACAAAAGTGAGTTTGAGATCCATTTAGAAGATGAAATTAAAAAGACATGGTAATTCAGGCACCCCGATATTTGTAGCAATATTATCTACCATAGCCAAATTATGGAAATAGCCCAAGTGTTTATCAATTGATGGATAGAAAAAGAAGATACGGTATGTGTGTGTGTGTGTGTGTATGTGTGTGTGTGTGTGTGTGTGTGTGTGTGTGTGTATAATGTTAGTCATAATCTTGCCATTTGTAAGGACATGGATGGAGCTAGAGAGTGTTCTGGTAAGTGAAATAAGAGAAAGACAAATACCATATGATTTCACTTATGTGTGGAATTTAAGAAACGAAACAAATGAGGAAAGGGAAAAAAAGTGAGTGGGAGACAAACCAAAAAACAGACTCTTAACTATACAGAACAAACTGATGGTTACCAGAGGAGAGGTGAGTGGGGGTGGACTAACTAGGTGTTAGGGATTAAGGAGTGCACTTGTTGTGCTGAGCACTGGGTGATGTATGGAAGTATTGAATCACTATATTGTGCACATGAAGCTAATATTACACTGTATGTTAACTGACTGAAATTTAAATAGAAACTTTTAAAAAACAGACATGGTAATTAAATAAGAAGGAAACAGGGATCAAGTAATTCTCTCAGGTTTCAAGCTTGGCGGCTGGGTGAATAGTGGCACCATTCATTAAGGTAGGGAACACAGGAGGGGAACCGGGCCCTGCATGCGTGTGAGTGCTGTGAACGTGAACTCTGTGTGGGGCAGCCTGAGTTTCAGGTGTCTGTAGGAGAAGGAAATGCCAGCCGACAGCTGAGTATATAAGTCCAGGACTCAGGAGAGGGGTTGGGCAGGAATGACAAGTTGGGTTTGGGTGCAATGGAAGGATCGCTGGGCAGGCTACCCTGAATGGTTGAGTGGGGTGAAGTCTACCCTGAATAAGGAAAAAGCAAAGAAAGAAAGGAAACAAAAAAACCAGACAAAATATATGGAAAAAATTTTTCTGACATTTAACAACAGGTAGCACGTGACACTGGTCTCTGAAAGAAGAGGAATAAATGAGTTCAGCCCTGTAGTTGCCCAAGCTAACAGCCCAGACAAAGTGTCCAGACCTCTGCACAGGGAAGAACACAAACAGAACCCTAGAGTCTTCCTAAGAGAAAACAGATTTGAGAATTTGAGAGGAAGGCAGCCAGAATTCATAAGTACCAGAGAGGAGAGAGCTGCACCCAGAGAGCACTCCATAGATATGTCGAGGGCCCCCTTGGACTCCTCTGCTGGTCGGTGCATGTGCGTGAGAAGGCGCCTGGAGGCAAGGAAAGAGGCACTGGGGAGGAGCAGGCAGAATGAGCCCCACAGGTCACACAGGGCTGGGAATGGTGGGGAAGCATCATTATACACGGGTATCCATGGCACGTTCAGAAGGGCATTGCCTTGGTGGTGGGGCAGAGTTAGCAGTGGCGAAATGAACGAAAGTTCATTTTCTTTTCATCTGAATCCTACAAAGCTTAAAAGCAAGCCTTGAAAGGATCCAGATGTTTCCAAGTAATTTAACTGTACCTCAAAAATAAATAAGGAGGGGCACCTGGGTGGCTCAGTCAGTTAAGCGGCTGACTTCAGCTCAGGTCATGATCTTACGGTTTGTAGGTTTGAGCCCCGCGTCGGGCTCTGTGCTGACAGCTCAGAGCCTGGAGCTTGCTTCGGATTCTGTGTCTCCCTTTCTCTCTGCCTGTCCCCCACTCATGCTCTGCCTCTCTCTGTCTCAAAAATAAGCTATAAAAATTTTTTTAAATAAATAAATAAATAAGGAATGCACAAATATCCTGTGCCCACCAAGTTGAAATTCACATGGCTGACATCCAGTCAAGAGTGACCAGGCTCACTTGAAGCTACTACAGTACTGTATGTTAACACTACTAGAATTAAAATAAAAAATACATATGTATATGTGTGTGTGTCTGTGTGTGTATTTTGAATGACTAGATAATTCAGAAAAGCATGCAAATACAACCCATAATGAGAAAAAAACAATAGAAATAAGCCTAGTGATAACACAAAAGATAGAATTAGTAGGCAAAGACATTAAAACATAATCCATATCTTCAAGAAGGTAGAAGAAAGCATGAGAATATTAAGGAAAGACATATAAGACACAAAAAAGAAATTTAGAGGTGGAAAAAATAGCATTTGAGATTAAAACTATACTGAATGGGTAAACAGGCAATTCAACACTGCAGAAGAGAGGAGCAGTCAACTGGAAGATACTTAAATAAAAATTATTGAAAGTAAAACACAGAAAAGTCACTGGGGGGATGAAGTAGCAGAAAATCAGTGAGTGGTGGGGCGTCAAGCAGCCTGATACTTGTGTCACTAGAGCTCCCCCAGAGAGAGGGGAGGGCAGACAATTTATTGAAGAAATAATGGCCAGAAAATTTTCAAATTTGATGCAAACCATAGACCCGTAATAGATCCAAGAAGCTCAATGAACCCCGAACACAAGAAAAGTGACGAAAACCATGACAGCACATCAGAAGTCCTTCCCCCCCACGACCACAGGAACTTGGCATTTGGGAGAAAAAGTGGCCTGTCCTTGAGAGTCACAGGAAAAGTGCGGTCTCACATGGCAGAGCCAGGCTTCAAGTCTGCCAGGAGGTCAGAGAGGTTAGCCAGACGGTATTATGAGGAAGATTTTAAAAGGAGATTGGTCAGGGAGGATAATACCCACAGCAGAATGAGAATGGGAAGGAGAAAGTCCTAAGACCATTTTAACAGTGGTGCACTTAATATCATCTGTGGCGATGCCAGTTTTCCCTGAGACTGAGCTCGCTCTGTGTTTTCGAAAGACTCCCTGCTGTTTCCCAGAGCCTGCATTTGTTCAGGACAGCATATCCCTTCTTCTGGTAAATTCTCCTAACCACATGTGTCATGTGGGAGATGTAAGTTTCTTTTTACAACCCTTGCCTCCTGTGACTGTGATTAGAGCGGCTGTGTGCACTAGGCCACTCCTGGCCCTTCCCTGGGAGTTTTGCCATTTTGTGCAGAGAGACTGAGTCTCAGTCCCTTTTCAGAGGCAACGCTGAAGCTGTGTGTCTGAAAGTTGCTGGCAGCGTGTTTTCTAACTTAGGAAGGAAGCCGGTCAGGGGAGAGTAATGACTCAGGGAGGTGCAGTGGTGGTCCAGTCATTTTCCGTTGTCCTCGAAATCTTCTGCACCCTGACTCCACACTGGTTGTGTGAACCATTACGTTGCCCTTTTTGCCTAAATTAGTACATCCGGTACATTGAACATGCAAGACACATCAGGAGATAATCAAAGCTGGCTTTATTTTGTCTCCCTGTGTCCCCTTAAAATGTTTTCAGTGTGGGAGGTCCAGAGAATTTTTTGACATCGCAGAGGTGACAAAAACCTCTTGGTCACACTGAGTCACCAATTCCAAAGTTAGAGTATCTGGCCTTATGAAAGAGCCACAGCTCTCGATTCTTTCAAAGCTACAGTGACTTCCCCTCCCTGCGCTGAGGGCTTAGTCCAGCAGGTGCCTGACCCTGGGTAGGGGGTGTCCCCTGCTTGTCATTTTCCCACTGCTCCTTAGATTCTGGTTGTGGTTTCCGACCTCTCTGGAATCGTTGGGGAAGGGAGAGAGAGAATATGAGCAGAAAAGACATAAGATAGTGTCAGCACTGTCTGAGCTGTTGAGCGTTTAAAGCTAACGCCGGTGGGTGCTCTGAGAGGCGTTTTGGAGACCCCTCCAACTAGGGACCTCTGCCGTACAGCTCCCCTGAGGTCATGCACTTGCCCGAGTCTCGTCACTCCCCCCTTCAGCTCCTGGGACTCCCAGTGTCTGTCCCTGCTGCTGTCTGCTGAGGCCCCTGGCTACCCTCTGGACCGTATTTTGGAAAGGACCTAAAACAAACTCATTTACACATCCTTGCCTACAACAAATTCTGGGAGTGCAGGCCAATTCCTACATCCAGCCTAACTTGTGGCCTTTACGCTTGTTAGGTAGAAGTCAGGCACCCAGAAGTCCACTGCATTCTCCTTCTTTAAGGTTAAAGTTAAGCTTCCCTCAGCAGGCATAAGGGAGAGATAAGTATCCATTCTACCCCTTAAGTGAGGAGTCCATAGCACTGCTCTGTCCAGGAAAGTTGTCCACATCCTCTTTCCTTAACTTCTCCTAGACAGTTACTTTGATATTTGATGTCAGGAGGGCCTTTCGAATCATGTAGCAAGTTTTCAGATATTTCCTTTGAAAATTTGCATCGCAGTCTAGAACCTCATGTTAGTGTCTGAGATTTATCATCCCAGAGACTTGACTGAAATATTATTTTTAGCATTCTGTTAGACTAATTTGATTTGGATTTACGACCATAGTGACCAAATAATCCTGGTGGTACCAGTCAAAAAATATTTACTGAGCACGTATTGTGTGCAGCCACAAAAGAGAAATGCTTCCAGTCCTTATGGACTTTCAGCCTAGGATAGAGTTTACAGATTGTTAGCTCACTGGCTGAATCCTGCCATGGACGTATTTTGGCTAATCCTCATAATCTTTCCTTCCTTCCTTCCTTCCTTCCTTCCTTCCTTCCTTCCTTCCTTCCTTCCTTCCTTCTTTCTTTTCTTTCTTTCAGAGAAAGAAAGAGCACAAGATGGAGAGGGCTAGAGGGGGAGGGAGAGAGAGAATCATAAGCAGGCTCCATGCCCAGCATGGAGCCCAATGCAGGGCTCGATCTCATAACTAAGATCATGACCTGAGCCAAAATCAAGAGTCTGACGCTTAACCAACTGAGCCACCCAGTTGCTCCCTAAATTTTTGTGGAATCTATTGCCAATAATTACACACTAAATGATTTTACCTTAAAAGATCCAGATTCTTGGGGTGCCTTGATGGCTCAGTTGGTTAAGCACCCGCCTTTTGAACTCAGCTCTGGTCTTGATCTCAGGGTCTTGAGAGTTCAAACTCCACATTGGGCTTCACGCTGGGCGTGGAACCTACTTAAGAAAAGAAAGAAACAATCCAGATCCTTGGCTTTATAAAGTTTATTTATTTTGAGAGACAAAGAGTGTGAATTGGGAAAGGGCAGAGAGAGAGTGAGACCAAGAATCTCAAGCACCGAGAGTGTGGAGCCTGATGCTGGGCTTGAACCTATGAAATTGTGAGATCATGACCTGAACCGAAACCAAGAGTCAGATACTTAACCAACTGAGCCACTTGGGTGCCCCAGATCCTTGTGTTAAAAAAAAATCAGAAGATGTGGCAACGTTAGGCGTGCATTGCTACCTGGCATTGTCCACTGGCGCTGGCAGATGCTTCCCCTTGGACAGGGCATGAAGTCTCCAGATGGGCTCTGTGACCCAAAGGCCATGTCAGTTGCCATTTATCATTCTTGGGCTCACACAGTTACCTTTCCTTAAATAAACAGAATAAGATGAAATATCTCTGGCGCTCCTGCCTTCTAACAAAAGAGAGAAAACAACAGTCCCAGAGAGCTATGAAGGGGATTTCTTTAGACATGCAGCATTCTCGTATATATGTTTAGTACGCAATTAGTGCATATGTCTATAAAACAAGACTTATGATGGCATTGGAAAATAACCCGCAGACATAATCATGACTACTGTGCAAAATTACATGATGAAAACAATGCATTTTAACAGAATTTGTTTTTAATAAACAACTGAAATCAGTAGTATGAGTTACCCTGGGAAAGTATCACATTCCCTCCTTCCATCACTTGTGTTAGACTCTGGCCTGGCCCCTGACATCTGAGTTTGCAGCAAGAGGAAGGCATTCTCTGGAGTCTCTGGAAGGAAGCAGCCAGAGTGTGGATTCATTGGATATCCAAGGACGTCTTAGCTTGGATCTGAGGAGCAGGAGCAGAATAGTTTTCCCGGGGTTATGACCACATGGAGGGAAAGCCACAGGTGTTGGCAAGTTAATGAGATTTTCTTTTTTATGGAACGATAAATAGGATTGTTGAAAGAGTGTTAACTTTTGACACTAACTCTTTTTGCAAATTTTGTTTTCAGTTTATTTATGAAATTGACACCTTTTTAAAAATTGATTTTTATAAGTTCCTGATGTATTAAGCAAAGTCTCCCATCCATTTATCTCAGTTAGAGCAAAAGCAGAATTATTTTGAGGAAAGGCTTTGACTTTCCTCCTAAGAGGCAAGCCTTCTGCTGAGTTATATGTTCTAGTCGGTATCTTCCATTTTAAGAGAAGAGTTATTCTTTCACTGCAGTTCTGCTGCTTAAGAAAGAGTACAGATTTGGGCTTTAGCTGGCCTTGCAGAATGGCTCTGTGAGGTACTTGTCTATATGGGTACCTTCCTTCTCTTGGCCATCACTACTTATTGAAGACTGAGTTCCTCAAAAACCCTGCTGCATGGCCTCTACCATTCAAGTGTTTGGCCTTGGTGTTTTGTTCTGTCCTCAGGTTAAGCCAAGCCAACTGAGAACTGCATTCACAGACTGCCACACACACACACACACACACACACACACACATACACACTTTGCAAACATTGATCAAAGCTATAAGAAATAACCTTATGACACTTCCCTCAAGTCTTAGTAGCAGGAATAGCTGTGGTTCTCCTGGTTTATTTTATGAACACTCTAACTCATTTTATCAGGGCTTTGCATTTAGCTTTAGCTGTGAGAAGTCTTAGGGGTAAATCTATAATCCTCCTCTGGCCAGCACATAGGACCTTAGGTCATCCAGTTTTGGTATTCCTTTTCTGGCTATGTTATTTTTCTTATGCTTATTTCCCCAGTGGTCCCAGATACCATATATCTTTTTTTTTTTTTAACGTTTATTTATTTTGGAGAGACAGAAAGCAAGCAGGGGAGGGGCAGAGAGAGAAGGAGACACAGAATCCAAAGCAGGCTCCAGGCCCTGAGCTGTCCACACAGACCCTGACGCGGGGCTCCAACCCACGAACCGTGAGATCATGACCTGAGCTGAAGTCAGACGCTCAACTGACTGAACCACCCAGGCACCCCCCCCCTTTTTTTTGAGAGAGAGAGAGAGAGAGAGAGAGAGCGAGCGAGCAAGCAGGGGAGGAATCTTAAGCAGTCTCCATGCTCAGCATCCACCCTGTTGTGGGACTTGGTCTCACCACTCTGAGATCATGACCTGAGCTGAAATCAAGAGGCAGACGCTTAACTGCCTGAGCCACCCAGGCACCTCCCCCCAGATACCTTCTTTTTAAAAACTCTTGTACTCCATCCAATTTTGTAAAACTGCTTCAACCTCATTTTAGAATGAGGCAAGAAAATATTCATGATTTATCCTTTGTTGTAAACATCTTACAACTTATTTTTAGATTTTACTTTAAATTTCTTACCCTTTATGTAATCAGACCCGTCAGTTCTTTGTGCCTGTCATAAATAAGATGGGGTCATTGCCATGGATTTGAGGACCCCTTGGTTGCCACGTCTTCACTCCACAGTTAACACGGCTGCTTTGGCAAAAATTATGACCGGAGCTTAGAGGAATCAGAGATTGCTCCTAACCCTGTTACTTCTCTGGGGGTCCAGTTTTGTGGTTTAACTAAATTTCAGTCAAGCACCGCATTTAAACAGGAAGGCAGTTACATACCAGCATAGGACTGGTTGGCCTAGAGGGTCTGCGAAACACCTGGCATTGAAAATAGGTGTTCAGCAAGCGTTCTGAGACTTCAATTTAGTTATGGCTTGTGTATTTGGGTCTGTTCCTTGAGCAGTTGTCTGTCCCCGTGGTCTGTCTGGGGAATGTAATCTGCTAGTGTCAACAGTGGCTTGACTTTAGTGACATTTGCTGCTTTTCTGTTCTTTTTCAGAGTATGATCGGTTGGGTTTCCTCCTGAAACTGGACTCTAAACTGTGAGTAGAACAAGAAAGCACCTTGACTCTGTGAGAACCGGGGTCCATCTTTGAAGGGTTACCTCCTCAGCCCTGTGTTTTGTTGGGGGCTCCCTAGGGCCTCTGGTGCCCCTGTCAGCAGAATCTTGGAGCATGTTACAGTCTGAGAGGCCCGGAGGGGACGGGATTGTGGGTGCAAACATAAGGCCTTAGATCTGGCTTGCACTGGGAGCTCCTTCCAGAAGGAGGCACTGCCAGGTCCGAGGGACAAGGAGGCCCTGGAAAGGCTCCTCTACGGAGCGGAGGATGGTTGAATTGTAGCAGGAGCCAGTGGCCTCTCAGACACCCTGCAGCCTGGCGCGCAGGGCCTCCTGAGACCAGGCTTCCTCTCCCGTGTTCGCTCCTGTGTCTCCGCCGCCGGCAAACCCTCCGTTCCTCTCTCCCTCTGCGTGTGCTTCTTATCTGTGCCTGCAGTCCCCTTTCCTTGCTGGTCTCCTGGGAAAACTCAAAGAACACCCCTTCCCTGCACAGAATTCAGGATCTTTCCCCTCTGCTTCCAGTGAATTTTCTCCTTCCGACACCAATTATCTCATTGTCATATAATTAACTGGGTCATAATGATTAACTTATTAAGAGCACAGGCTTGGAGCCAGGCCTGGCTTGGTTCGAATCCCAGATCTCCATTTACTCTGATTTGTAGCAAGCTACTTAGCCTCTCCGAGTCCATCCATAAGAGGTGGACACCAATATACGTGTACCTCTTAGGGTTATTGTAAGGACTTAATTGAAATGATTAATTCATATTTGCTTTCAAGTACAAAGAATCTAATCCTCTCAGAATCCTGCTCTGTTCTGGCCTTCTTGTCCTTCCTAGCACCCAGCCAGTGCTGGTTTATGTTTGTGAGGTGCTCAGTAAACACTGACCATGGCTGCATGGCTGGATGCATGGATGATAGGTGGATGACCGTGCACTTGCCCAGTCAGACTGGGATGCCTTGAGATTGGACTGTATCCATTCTGTGTGTCCAGACCTTGCACAGCACGTCTCCCGTGGTTGAAATGCAGTAAATGGTTGAAAACCTACCTGTGGCTCCATTCTGTTGTCAGTCATTTTCATAGTCCTGTGTCCCCTGCCAGTACCAGACGGACATGAAAGATGGGAATTGTGTCACCTTTCTTCTCTTGCATGAAGCCTTGCCCACAGCTGCTTGTGATGTGATGGCCGTGCCTACATACAAGGCATCGAATCTAGGGCTGTTCGGCTTTCCCACTGAGTTATCTAGCATCTAGACTGGCTTCTGGCTTTTTGACTTTGATGCCTCCTACTGAGACCTCAGGCATTGTAACCCTTCCAGCTTTTATACATCACGGAGGCAGCCGCAAGGGAAGGATGGTCTGTTCTTTACACCAGGCTAGTAGAGAGATGTCGGCCACGTGTTAACATCTGGGGAATGGGGCTCAATTATGCTAGGAAACCATGGGCTTCACTCTTAGAAAATTCTTAATTTAGTGCTCTGTGAAAAAAAAAAAAGAAAAAGAAAAATACAAAGAAATCAAGTATCAGCTAAGCGAGTGAAATGCCACCAGAATGGAAGAGATGTAGTAATTTACCAAGTCAAATCACATCGATAAACAAAAGGCATGTTATTTAGGACATGTTAACTACGGTATTTAAACTGTCTCCGTCAGCGTAAGAAGGGGAATTAGGGGGACGCGCCTGGCCTGTTGTCCTGACAGTCGGGTGGTACACGGCAGGCTGCTGTGCAGCTTTCTGGTGTGCGCCCGGCCAGATCCACGAGCCGTTCGTGTCAACTGGGTCTTTAGCCGGGGAATAACTCACAAGGTAAGGTATAAGCTAGAACTTTCCTCCCTCTTATTGTAAAGACTTTTCCAATCCTTTGCTGTCTTCAGAACAAAGCACAGATATGTGGAAACGACTTTTACCTGCTTCCAGGGAGAAGTTTCCAAGTGAAGGATTCTGGGATTTGGAGCTGATCCCTTGGCAGTGTCCAGATCTCCTCTTAGGAAGTCGCCTTCTGCTGTGCTGTGTTCTAATTCTGATGCACAGGAAAGGACCTGGAATTGAATCGGAAGAACTAGATCTGAATTCTGCCCCTGCTGCTTAGAATTACATGACCCTAGACAATTTGTTGTAGCTCTCTGAATACCAGTTTTTCCTTACCAAAAAAGTAGATAATAATATCCACTTTCCAAGGTTTTTAAGGAAGGATAGAAGAAAGAAGTCTATAAAATATAAATAGGTTTATAAATGTGAGAATTTTTTAATGTATTGTGATTAGATTCGTTGAGGTTCTTAAAATTTATTTTATTTTTTAAATGTTTATTTATTTTGAGGAGGGAAGAGGGACAGAGAGAGAGGGAGAGAGGAAATCCCAAGTAGGCTCTGCACAGACAGTGCAGAGCCTGATGTGGGGCTCAAGCTCACGAACCATGAGATCATGACCTGAGCCAAAACCAAGAGTCAGACACTTAACCAACTAAGCCAGCCTGGCACCCCAAAATTTATTTATTTAATTTTTAAATCAAACAGGTTTTTGTTTGTATATGTGTGTTTTTGTTTGTTTTTTTACAGAATTGATTTTTAAATTTTTTTAAATGTTTTTTATTTATTTTTGAGAGACAGCGACAGCGCAAGCAGGGGAGGGTCAGAGAGAGAGGGAGATACAGAATCTGAAGCAAGCTCCAGGCTCTGAGCTAGCGGTCAGCACAGAGCCCCATGTGGGGCTCGAACCCATGAATCATAAGATCATGACCTGAGCTGAAGCTGGACACTTAATCAACTGAGCCACCCAGGTGCTCCCAGGAGTGATTTTTAAAATTGTAGTATAGTTGACATACACTGTTACATTAGTTTCAGGTGTACAACATAATGATTTGAAGAGTTCATATTTTATGCCTTGCCAACCACAAGAGTGGCTACTACCATTTGTCACTACACTGTAGCCTAAGAACTCATGCATTTTGGAAAATTTTCAGCCATTATCTCTTTAAATCTTGCCTCTGTCCACTGTCTCTCTACTTCTCTTCTGAAACACTGATTAAATTGTTGTACCTTCTCATTCTAGCCTCCAGGTCTACTGACATCTCTTCCATATTTTCTGTCTTTTGATCCTTTCCACATTAAACTGGAACCCCAAAGGACTTAGCGTAGGATGGACTAGATGTAAACCTGCACCCATAAACCAGGACCACAGTAAAGGTTGTCAGAACTCTGAGTGGGTCAGGGCAATAAGTTCATGAAAAAAGCCACACTTGCTATTTGCAGCCAGGGTTCTCATCTTCAGGTGATCTGTGGAACCTCAAGCCATGAGCTTTAAGTATATGAGAGTTTAATATATTTCAGACTGGCAGTTCTACCAAGGTCCTCACAGAGGCAAACGCAAACCTGCTCTGGAGGAAGAGAAGAAATCCCTGCAAATAACCTTTAAAGAAAACAAACAGCTCAGAGTAAAAATACCTAAGTGCACAAGGGAACAAGACTCCATTAGTGAGAGCCATGAAAACCAACAAACAACAGAGTTCCCTCAGAGACTTGTGAAATTGGACTTACCAGACACAGTTGATAAAACAATTAGATATACTATATTTAAGGAAATAAAGACAAGATTGAACTATATACGTGGAATAGGAGATTAGAAAAAGCAAAAGTATTAGGTTGGAAAAACAAACTTCTATAATTAAAAACCACACTTACTAAAATTAAAAACTCAGTAGGATTTAGCAGCAGATTAGATACAACTGAAGACAGTATTAGCGAACTGGAAGATAAGTCAGAAGAAATGAGCTATAATGATTAGCCAGCTTTTTCTGTAAGGGCCAGGTATCAGTATGTTAGGTATTTTGGCTTTATTGTTTCTGTTAAAACTACTTAACTCTGCTGCTGTGATATGAAAACAGCCATGGACATCATGTAGATAAATGAATAGGTCTGTATTCTAATGAAATTTTATTTATGGATACTGAAATTTTAATATATTTTTATGTGTCATGAAATATCTTCTGATTTTTATTCTCAATGGTAAAAATAACTCAACTCACAGGCCATATGAAAAACAAGATAGTGGGTCAGATTTGGCCCACAAATCTTAGTTGTCTGAATTGAGAGTTCTGTACAGATATATCTGCATAAAAATTGTGTCCCCACTCACGTGTTTTTCGGTTCTTAAATTCCTAATATAGAGAAATACTCTTTAAATGTCTCTATATCCAATGATTCTCTAAAAATCTGAAAATAGATGTTTTAGATTTTTGTTTATCTTCACTATATTTCTTTAGTTATATCTTTGTGGAAAAAATAGTTTTCCATTTCCTTTGAGAATTCCCTACTGCTTGGATCTATATGACAAAATCATGTGTCAACACTATGAAAGTTACTCAGAATACTTCAATTCAATGAGCTGTCCGAAACTTCGTCTTTTAACTGCAGTCTATGTTGTTGATGAGGGCAGTATTTGTTGGCAGTTAGAAACATGGGCTGTGGTATCAGACATGGATTTTTAAAAACATTTTTTTAATGTTTTTAATTTATTTTTGATACAGAGAGAGACAGAGCATGAAAGAGGGAGGGGCAGAGAGAGAAGGGGACACAGAACCGGAAGCAGGCTCCAGGCTCTGAGCTAGCTGTCAGCACAGAGCCTGATGCGGGGCTCGAACCCACGAACGTGAGATCTGACCTGAGCCGAAGTCGGAGGCTTAACTGACTGAGCCACCCAGGTGCCCCCAGACATGGATTTTTAAAGCCCAGTTCCACATCTTACTTGCTATAATCTTGAGAGAGTTATAATATGGGGATAATAATAATCACCCATGGATGAGATTCAGCCTATCCTGTACCCTTATCCATGTCTGCTAAATTGGGAAGAATATTGCCCCAAACTGAGACTTGAACCTCAGCTTGCCTCCTGCTCCATGCCCCACATTTCATTTTTTCATTTATTCATTTAGTAACTATTTCTTAAGTACCAACTATATGCTTTGTAATTAGGATAGAACTGAAAATTTTTTTATTTATTGAAAAAAAATTTAATATTTATTCATTTTGGAGGAGAAGAGGCAAAGAGAGAGGGAGACACAAGATCCGAAGCAGGCTCCAGGCTCTGAGCTGTCAGACTCATGACCTGCAAGATCATGACCTGAGCCAAAGTTGGATGCTTAACTGACTGAGCCATCTAGGTGTCCCTGAAATTCTTTTTTTTTTAAGTTTATTTATTTATTTTGAGAGAGAGAGAGAGAGAGAGAGAGAGAGAGAGAGAGAGAGAGATGGAGTAGCTTAGAGAGAGGGAGAGAGAGAATCCCAAGCAGGCTGTGCACTGTCAGCATGGAGCCCGATGTGGAATTTGAACTCACAAACTGTGTGATCCTGACCTGAGCTGAAACCAAGAGCCAGATGCTCAACTGAGTGAGCCACCTAGGTGCTCTAACACTGAAAATTCCAAGCCCAATGAACACCCTTATAAGCTTGTTGGGAAAAGCGGTCTTGTGAGCTAAAGACTTAAGTGAATGGGAAGGGAGTAAACGAGAACAGTGAGAGAGGGTAGGGGGTAGTATTTCTGGGTAGCATGAACAAGGAACAGGTTCTTGTTTCTGACTTTATCTAATAAGAGTGACATCCTGGTAGCTAGAAAGTGTAAATGGAGCACAAAGAGGAGACGAGGGAGCCTCAGGTGCCTGGGGAATAGAGGAAGGAGCAGCCTCCCTCACACAGGGCTGTAGAGGAAATGGCATTTTCAGGGGAGACCTAAGTTTCTGTGAAAGCAGCAGATGAAAGCGATGTTCACTGGAGAAGCTCAGGGTATACAAGAACAAGGCTTCATAGAACACAGTGGAAAGTCAGAATATGGCACAGCGGGAGAGATGGGGGCCAAGAAGAAGCAGAGAGCAGTGACTTGAGCATGAGGGAAGGCATATTTGAGGGACTGAACAGGAATAACCAGGATGTGAGGCTGGTGAGCTGGGTTTTCCCAGCCTCAAGAGTGCCCAAGAATAATCTCATATTCCCCTGGGGGTGGACACTCAGGCCACTTAGTGTACTCAACTACAGTTTGATTGGTTGATACCTCAAAGGTGGGGGTGGGGTGTCCAGTCTGGGCCCTGGGGAGGCTCTGTGTTCTCTGAAAGTCTGTTGTTCAAAGTTGAGGGTCTCAGGAAAGGCTCAGGGCTACAGGGTGCTGCCCCAACATTGGGGTAAGCATCTCCTCATTTATTCAACAAATTTCTCCAGCAACTATGATGTGACAAGCAGTGTTCTGTGCTCTGAGGATGGCCCAGTGAACAGGATGGTCATTAGGGGCGCCTGGGTGGCTCGGTCAGTTAAGCTCTGACTTCGGCTCAGGTCATGATCTCACAGTTTGTGGGTTTGAGCCCCATGTCAGGCTCTGTGCTGACAGCTTGGAGCCTGGAGCCTGCTTCAGATTCTGTGTCTCCCTCTCTCTCTCTCTGCCCCTCCCCCAATCATATTCTGTCTCTCTCAAAAATTTTTTTAAAAGGTCATTCAACAAAAAGTATAATAAGTAAAGTTTTCAGTATCTTGGAAGGTAAGATATGGCATGGAAGACAGTCGGACAGGACAAGGGAATGCTCGTGAAGAGATTACAGGTTTAAATGGAGTGGTCAGGACAGGCTAATCGAAAGGGGACATCTGAGCAGAGACTCAAAGGAAGAGAGGGGGTTAGGCCTGCCAGTATCTGCAGGCAGAGCATTTGGCACAGAACCCAAAGGAAACCTCAGTTATGGGGAGCACCAGGAGCCAGGAATGTGCCCATTAGTCCAGTGGAGTGAAGAGCCATCTGGGGCCTTGAAGGAGCCAGACCGTGGCATCCAGGTGTGTGTTTTCTGAGTTGATATCAGCCTTTGGGGAGCTGGTTTAGTTAAAGGGAGATTTTGTCCATTTCAGCTGCATGTGGGTAGGTGCTCTGTGCTCTGGGAGAGCTCCCGTCTGCTGCTGCGATGTGGTGTTTTATAGTCACCATGTGGGCGAGAGCGTGGACTTTGGTGCTCTGTCTACTTTCATAAGGAATTGTCTGTGAAGACCCAAAGATACGAAAGCCAAAACCTACAATTTTTAACCCCCAAAGGATTTTGAAAACCAAGCCAGCTGTGAAAAGCCTGTAAACCCAGGGCAGTCTGTAATATACCCTGAGGCCTGGTTTCCTGTTTCCAGAATAGCCTGCCAAGTCCCTGTGTCTGCATGGGGAAAGTGTTTAGTGAACACTTACTATGTGCCTAATGCTTTCTGTGTTACCTGTTCCTCACTGCAGCCGCTAAGAAGATTTCACCAGTCCCATGGCTTTAGATGCTGTATCCTCTGAAGCTGGTGTCTCCCAAATGCATAGTGCAAGCCTAGTCCTCTTCCCCTACTTCAGATTCTTTACTTATCCAGTTGCCTTCTTTACTTGGATGTGTGAGCGTCTCACATTTAACATGTCCTGTACCCATATTGGGTCCTGAGTTGCACCCCCTGCCTTCCCCCCAGAATCTTCCGGACTCTGTCTTCCAGTTGCTCAGGTCAAAACCGTGAGCATCATGTCTTTGACACTAATCATCAGCAAAGCCTATTGGCTTTACCTTAAATACCTCCAGAGCCAACTGCTCCTCACTACCTCTCCCACCATCACTCTGTCCAGACAACCACCGTCTCCTCCATTATCCCACTTCTGGCTGCTCTCATGGTTGCTTCCCAGTGGTCCATTTCCACGCTGAAGCCAAAGTGTTCCTGTTCAAGTGCAAGGTAGACCTGGTTGCTCCTGTGACCAGAACTCCAGTGGCTCCCCGTTTCTCTTAGAATAAGAGCCAGAGTTTTTACCGTGCTCAACCAAGGCCCTTACAAGGTCTAGACTCCTATTTTCTTAACGACTCTCCTTGTTTATTATACTATACTGGGCTCCTTGCTGTGCCTCAGTCTCTTGGCATTTGCTCATTTCTTTGTTTGGGGTGCTCTTCCCCAGACATCTGCCCCACCTTTTCAGAGCTTGGCTCAGATGTCCTCTTCTCAGGCAAGCCTTCCCGGCCCATCCCATTTAAAGTTGTAGCCACAACCTCCATTGGCATTCCCTGTTTCCTCTACTGTGTCATTTTTTCCCAGAGTGTTTATTACTGTTGGATATCTATGTTTTACTTACTTGTTGATTGTCTCCTTCCAGTAGAAGGGAGGACAGGTGGAAGGTGCTTATCTGTTTTTTTCACGACTATTTCTTAGCACCTAAAATAGTGCCTGGCACTTAGTGATTGCTCAGTAAACATTTGTTGGATGGATGGATGGATGGATGGATGGATGGATGGATGAATTAATGAATTGGCAGACAATTCTATGAAGTGGATGGCTTTTATTTTATTTTATTTTTTAAAGTTTATTTATTTGAGAGAGAGGGCACAAGCACAAGCAGGGGAGGGGCAGAGAAAGAGGGGGAGAGAGAGAGAGAATCCCAACCAGGCTCTACACTGTCAGCATGGAGCCTGATGCGTGGTTTGAACTCTCGAACCGTGAGATCATGACCTGGGCTGAAACCAAGAGTCGGACGCTCAACCGACTGAGCCACCCAGGCACCTCTTACTTTATTTTTTAAAAATGTTTTTAAAATTTATTTTTGAGAGAGAGAACATGCATGCAAGTGGGGGAGGGACAGAGAGAGAGGGAGAGAGAGAATCCCAAGCAGGCTCTGTGCTGTCAGCACCGACTCCTGACACGATGCCACAAATCATGAAATCATGACCTAAGCTGAAATCAAGAGGTGGACACTTAACAAACTGAGCCATCCAGGCACCCTGAAGTAGGTGGTATTTAAATGCATTTTAGCAAATGAGAAAGTAACCTTAGAAATAATTTTCCTGTATTCAGAGAACTGTATGTGATCAAACCAGCATTCCAACCCTTCTCCACCTGGCTCCAAATTTTGTGTTCATCCCACTATTCCGCGGTGCTTTCTCTGTTTTCCAAATTCACTCTGTCAGTTTGACCTTAAGTAAGCACTGTAAGGGCAGGTGGTATGAGTATCCTGCTCACAAATGTATTCCCAGTGTCTTGCATAGTGTTTGTGGTGCACAGTAAATAGTCAATACATGTTAAATCAGGTAAGGTCAGAGGAAGAGGATATAAGACAGAATAGTGCCATCTCGTAACAAAACCCAGGCCTAAGTCTCAGTATTGGAAAATTTGGGGGGTGGGAACTGCCCCGTGGCCTCTGCCTTTAACCCTGAGTGTCACCATCTCCTGGAGGGTCTGTCACTTCAAGAACTGGCACCACCATTACATTGACTCCAGAGAGCACAGGTTCTCTTTAATGCTGCAAAAAAGGGAGAAAACAACAGAAATTTCTTTATCTTAGTTCCTGTAAGCAAAGCTAAAAAAATTTCACTAATGATTAAAAGAGGACAATAGAGAAATAAACCTTGAAAATATAAGAAACTCAAAATAGTAGTCTGTCTCTTCTGCAGACAGCTCAAGCCAGGGCCATACTTAGTTCACAGCAGGAGAGCTCAGCATTGCTGGATTTGACCGAGCTCTTTGCCTCACAACTTTCCGCCCTGTTCACAATCCGCTGTTCAAAGGCTTCCTCCTACACATCTCAATACCTATGTGATCAAGACCCAGAGAGCCACCTTTGCGCTTTGTAGCTTGCCTGGAGCTCTCAGCACAGTGCTCTTAAACTGGACTGCATATTGGAATCACCTGGGGGGCTTAAAAAATTACTGATGCCCACATTCCACCCCGCATAGAGTCTGATGTCATCGAGTTGAGGTGTAGCCTGGACATTTGGGTTTTTGAAGCTCTTCGGGTGAGTCCAATATGGGTCCAAGTTGAGAATCATTGCTCTAAGAGATGCTGTCTTGTGTCTGAGGAACTCTCGACTTTGCCAGTTGACTGATACCAAGAATAAACCCAGCTTTGAGGTGAGAACCCTGCTTGACACATAGGAGTCTGGCTACATTCAGTGTGTCTCTCAACCCAGGTCCCCAGCACCCAGAGATTTTCCTCCAGTTGATCAGGAATCAGGTGCAGGTGCCTCAGAGTTTAAAAGTTCTCCCAGGGGATTCTAACACGGCACGGTTGAGAGCCAGGGGGTCTAGCCTTCAAGCCTGTCACTATAATCCTAATTGACTATATCATAATCAGTATGGCAGAATGTAGTAGTTCTATCAGGATAGTGGGATTGTGGGTACTTTTCTTCTGTTTGAGTTTACATTTTTTGCATTTCCTCATATACATTTACAATGAAAAGATATATTTGGATGTGCCTTCTTTCCTGTAATGTTTTTCAAACTTTCATAATGATCTCTAGGTCTTTAAACACTGTTTTCAAAAATATATATTAATTTTTGCTAACCAGCTCTTTCTCTAGTTTTTCTTTATGGTCTTGTAAACTCTGAATCCGTTGAAGAGTTTCCTGTATGTCCTATTGGCCTATCTAAGTATCTCATCCTTATCTATAATTGAAATAAATATTTGTGTAAAGACTTAATATTTGTCTTTGCTGTGCTGCCAAATCTCCAGGAGGTCTGAGGGTGAGACGTGGTAAGTCTGGAAGAATGGGTGGACCAAATCATGCATGGCTTTAGATATAACAATAAAAAGTTTAACCTTCATCTTGAGGGCTACAGATGCCATTAAAGTGTTTTAAAAGCAGGTGAAAAACATCATCAGTTTTGACCTGTAGGAAGATGACTTTGGCTGCGACTGGAGAGGACAGAAGTGTAAAGATGGGGGGCTCCTGGGTGGCTTAGTCGGTTAAGCATCTGACCTCGGCTCAAGTCATGATCTCACGGTTCGTGGGTTCAAGCCCCACATCGGGCTCTGTGCTGATAGCTCAGAGCCTGGAGCCTGCTCCAATTCTGTGTCTCCCTCTCTCTGCTTCTCCCCTGCTCATGCTCTCTCTTGCTCTCAAAAATAAATAAACATTAAAAAAATATTTTTAAAAAAGTATAAAGAGGGATAGTACTTAGGAGGCCATCAAAGAAGTAAAGAGCAAAAATGAGTAGAGAAAATCAGCAAAACCCACATCTGGTTCTTTGAAAATATTAATAAAATTGAGAAGCCTCAAGTCAGGCTAACCAAGAAAAAAGAAGATTCAAATGACTAATATCAGAAATAAAAGGGGGATCATCAGTACTGATCCATGGATATTACAAGGATAATAAAGGAATATTGTAAACAGCATTGTAAAGGCACATTTGATAACTGAGGAGCAATGGACCAATTCCTTGGAAGACACAAACCATCAAAACTCACACAAGAACAAGTAGATCATCTGAATAGACCTGTATCTACTAAAGAAATGGAACCAAAATTTAACAACCTAAGACAGAGAACACTGCCCTCACCAGGTGGCCTCACTGGTGAATTCTATCAAACGCTTCAGAAAAAGATGATGCCAGTTCTCTGTAATCTCTTCCAGAAAATAGAAATGGAGAGAACACTTCCTGACTTGTTCTGTGAAGCTAGCATTATCCTAAAACCAAAACTAGTTGAAGACATTATAAGAAAGGTGGTGCCTGGCTGGCTCAGTCAGGAGACCATGTGACTCTGGATGTTGGGGTCATGAGTTCAAGCCCCATGTTGGGGTAGAGTTTACTAAAAAAAAAAAAAAGAGACTTAAAAAAGGAAAATCACATACTCTTATCTCTCGTTAACATAACAAATCTCAACAAAATACTAGCATATTGAATCCAGTACTATGTAAGAAGAATCAGACACTACAACCAAGTAGGATTTATTCCAAGTATGCAAGACTGCTTCAACATTAGCAAATCAGTGACTGTATTCCATCATATGACAGGCTAAAGGAGAAAAATTATATGATCATATCTATATGATGCAGAGAAAGCATTTGAAACAATCCAACATCCAATCATTATTTTAGAAAAAACTGTCAGCAAACTAGGAATAAAGTATGGTAAAGAATACTTCTAAGAAAACTGTAGCTAACATCATGTTTAATGATTAGAAACTAGATGCTTTCCCCCCAAATTGGGGAAGGGCAAGAATGTCCCCTTCACCACTCCTTTCCAGTGTTATACTACAAGCTCCAGCTAATTCAATAAAAACAGAAAAGGAATTAAAAGGCATAGAGATTGGGAATGAAGAAATGAAACTCTCTTTGTTCACAGTTGACATGATTGTTTATGTAGAAAAACCCAGAGACTTGCCAAAAGCTCCTGGAGCTAATTAGCAATTATAGCAAGATTATAGGATATGAGATTAATAATATACAAAAGTCAGTTGTTTTCCTATATACCAGCAGTGAACAATTGGAATTTGGCATTTAAAGCCCAGTATCATTTACATTAGCACACACACACGCAAGGAAAGACTTGGATATAAATCTAACTGCACACACACACACACACCCCTACCTTTAGAAGTTTGGAGACAGCCAAGTAAGCTGGAGAAAACAGTCCAAGTAAGAAAAATAAAAGGAACATTTTTTCCTCATTAGATTAGTGAAATGATACTAATTCAGATGATTTAGAGGTAGTAAAAACAAATCAAGCATCAACACAGTAGGAACATTAACTCACATTTGTATAACTTTTCCAAGAATGCTCTGACCTACATTGTTGTAGGAGATCATTTGATCTTTCCATCAGTTCTATAAAATAAGTATTATTATAGCTATTATAAGAGTTAAGGAAACCAATTACCTACCTGAGGTAACACAGCTAGTAAGTAGTTACCTTTATGTTCATTGCTCTTTATACCAAAGAAAGCAAGGGCTTTAGTGAGAGCAGAGAATGGGTTTTAGAGTCCGTTTGCCTTGTCAAAAAAGAGAATAATCCTTCAAGTAGGGCTTCTCTAAGGGTGTGCAGAGCCCTGGCTAAATATTTTTTGTAATGCCTCTGGTGTATAAACATGTTGGTGGGTCCATGTGAGATACACTAATTTACTGATGAGGATTTAGAACAATGGGGAAAGAAGAGATACTTATGTATTTGTTTATTATCTAATCAATACGCATGAAAGTTCTTCATAATATCCAGACACCATCTCTTCCTGTATTTTACTGTCCCTTGCATCATTCCTAGCTAATTCATACCTCCTACCACAAGAAAAACCTAATAACACTGTTACTAAAAATAGTGCCATGGCTCTCTAGAACCTGTTTTATAGAAACAGTATAGGGGCACCTGGGTGGCTCAGTTGGTTAAGTGTCGGGCTTCGTTTCAGGTCGTGATCTCACGGCTCATGGATTCAAGCCCCGCATCGGGCTCTGTGCTTACAGCTACATCAGAGCCTGGAGCCTGCTTCAGACTCTGTATCTCCCTCTCTCTCTCTGACCCTCCCCTGATCACACTGTCTCTCTCTGTCTCTCAAAAATAAATAAAAAGACATTAAAAATTTTAAAAACAAAAATAAACTCGAGTCTAATCCTACCTTTCTTTAAAAAAATAAAAAGAATAGAAACAGTATAGATCTTCTGTCTCTTCATTCTCCAGTTACGTCATTACTCATGATGCTTCATTGTCTTCATCCTTTGTGCTACCCGTGAACGCCAGCTTCCATTGACTCTCAAAGATTGTGACTGTGCTTTGTTGACAGTGGCCACAAATGCAAGGCTTACCCAGAGTATGCAGGGAAATGTGAATTGCAGTTAGTTTTCTAGCCATGTTAAATTTATCATTTGAACCTACCAGGACTGAATCATGGAGAACTAGACAATCTGAACAGACCAATTGCTAGTAAAGAGATTGAATCGGTAATCAGAAACCCAGCAAACAAAAGTCCAGGACCAGATGGCTTCACGGTGAATTTTTCCAAACATTGAAAGAAGAATTAATATCAATTCTTCTCAAACTTTTCTGAAAGCTAGAGGGGATGGGGAACACTTCCAAACTCATTTTATGAGGCCGGTATTACCCTGATATCAAAACCAGACAAAGACACTACAAGAAGAGAAAATTACAGGCCAGCCTTCCTGATGAACATACATAGATGCAAAAATCCTCAACAAAATTTTAGCAAATGAAATTCAATAATACATTGAAAGGATCACACACCATGACTAAATGGAATTTATTTCAGGAACGCAAGGATAGTTCACTATTGCAAATCAATCAGTGTAATATGCCACAGTAACAAAATGAAGGATAAAAATTAAATGATCATCTCAACAGATGCAGACAAGACATTGGACAAATTTCAACATCCATTCATAATAAAAGCTCTCAAAAAAGTAAGTATAGAGGGAAGTTACCTCAACATAATAAAGGCCATAAATGACAAGCCCACAGCTAACATCATACTCAACAGTAAGAAACCGAAAGCTTTTCCTTTAAGATCAGGAAGAAGACAAGGATATCCATTCTCAACATTTTTGCTAATCATACTATTTGAAGACCTAGCCAAAACAAGCATGAAAAGGAAATAAAGGCGTCCACATCAGAAAGGAAGAAGTGAAACTGTATTTGCAGATGACATGATATGATGTGGAGAAGATCCTGAAGACCCCAACCAGAAAACTGTTAGAACTAATACACAAACTCAGTAAATTTGCAGGATTCAAAATTAATACACAAAATCAGTTGCATTTTTATGCAGCAATAACTATCAGTAAGATAAATTCCTTCAAAGTCCATTTACAGTTGCCTCAAAAAAAAAAATCTAGAAATAAATTTAACCAAGGAGGTGAAAGACCTGTACACCGAAGACTGTTAAGACTTAGATGAAAGAAATTGAAGTAGACAGAAATAAATGGAAAATTATTCCATGCTCTTGGATTGGAAGAATTAATATTGTTAAAATGCCTGTACTACCCAAAGCAATCTGCAGTTTCAGTGCAAACCCTATCAGAATTTATCATTTGAAATTTTACAGTGTTAAAAATAGAACGGCACGTCTTCCAACCATTTCTTCTTTTGGACTCATGCCTGGCTCTAAGGCCTGTGCTGCGTTAGAGGATTATTGTAAAGCTAAATTAAATAATTAGGTCAACTATCAGCACTTGGCTTATGCTCAATAAATGGTAGTTTCCATGTTCTTTCCACTACCATCCTGAAAGAGGATGTGTTTTGTGTGTGTTTTTTTAAATAAATGAAATGTGGAAACAAAATTGAATTGGAGCATTTGCAGTAGATCCCTGATGGAGAGTCTCTGTGAGCCTTGCCTATACAGCTCGGGCTAACACATTTGCAAGAGATTATTGGAGGACGTCCTCCCAGCCAAAATGAAAAAACGACTAGATCCTGGAGACAAAGATAAACCGCAGTTATGTCAGCTCCAGAATCGCTGATCAAACAGCAGAGTGGCCTGGTGTGTTGAAAAGCTATTACAGTGCGCAGGAAGTAGCAAGAGCTGAAAGGCAGGTCCTCTAGAGCTGAGAAATACCACAAGTTCCACATGGCTCAGATCAAGCAATCCCTCTGCCTTCAAGTGATGAAAGAGACGCAAGACAGGGCTGCCAAGTTTATTATAGGTCACCGTAAGTAGGGCAGAAACTATATGGAAGCCCTAGTCTGCTTTGGGAGTTCACAAGAGCAGAGGGTCAGTGACGCCCAGGGAAGGATGGGTAGGCAGCTCCTGAATGTGGGTGAATGAAGAGACTAATGATAATGTAGGAAGAGCCAGAAGATCCATAATAATGGAGTCAGACAGAAGAGGCAGTCAGAGGAGAAAAGTTTCCAACTCAGAGCTTGTCCTTAAGGAGAAAAGTTTCCAACTCAGAGCTTGAAAGGATCTATGGCAGTATTAAGTACCCTTCCTTATGTGAAGTCTCCTTTAGGAAAAAATAACAATGAAAATGTTTAATGACAGAATAGGATTACTAAAACTAATCTAAGCTGCTTCTGTCTTTCCCACGGTCCTGTTCCAGAAACAACCCTTTGGTAAATGGAGAAATGCATCTGATCATTCAGGAAGGTCAGAGAAGATAGTATTGGGGCACCTGAGTGGCTCAGTTGGTTAAGCGTCTGACTTCGGCTCAGGTCATGATCTCACAGTTTGTGGGTTCAAGCCCCACATCGGGCTCTGTGCTTACAGCTAGCTCAGAGCTTGGAGCCTTCTTCAGATTCTGTGTCTCCCTCTCTCTCTCTGCCCCTCCCCTGATCACACTGTCTCTCTGTCTCTCAAAAATTAATAAAAAATGTTTTTTTAAAAAAAGATAGTATTGAAGAAGCAGTGGTGGGACCAACCGTGAGCTGAGGATTCTCATCTATATGTTCATGCAAGCCCTCTGGCCAGCTTTGATTCAGTTACTATACTTGCATGAAAAGACACTAATATTTATTTTTTTTAAGGCTTGATAATTTTATTATTTTTTAAAATAGTTTATTGTCAAATTGGTTTCCATATAACACCCAGTGCTCTTCCCCATAAGTGCCCTCCTCCATCACCACCACCTCTTTTCCTCCCTTCCCCCTTCCCCTTCAACCCTCAGTTCGTTTTCAGCATTCAGTAGTCTCTCAAGTTTTGCGTCCCTCTCTCTCCCCAACTCTCTTTCCCTCTTCCCCTCCCCCAGGTTCTCCATTAGGTTTCTCCTGTTTTCCTGTTAGACCTATGAGTGCAAACATATGGTATCTGTCCTTCTCTGCCTGACTTCTTTCGCTTAGCATGACACCCTCAAGGTCCATCCACGTTACTACAAATGGCCATATTTCATTCTTTCTCATTGCTATGTAATACTCCATTGTATATATATACACCACATCTTCTTGATCCACTCATCAGGTGATGGACATTTAGGCTTTTTCCAGGATTTGGCTGTTGTTGACAGTGCTGCTATGTACATTGGGGTACATGTGCCCCTATGCATCAGCACTTCTGTATCCCTTGGGTAAATCCCTAGCAGTGCTATTGCTGGGTCATAAGGGAGTTCTATGGACACTAATATTTATTAACCGTTGCTTATCAGGCATTTTGCTAAGCATTCCCTACGTGGTCTTGTTTCATTTTCATGGCCAGTTCCTGTTCTCTTCATCAGTGAACTAGGGGCTGAATGAAGGAGGAGACATAGTTGATCTGATTTCAGTCCTGAGAGGGTTCTAGAAATTAGATCATTGACTGGACTGTAGAGGCCTAGGAAGAACCCTCAATGTCCCATCTCCGTTTTCCCCAGCCATCACCACTACTTCTCCCACACTTTTTATTAATTAGCCTTCCATGTGGTCAAAATAATCCATTGAGTTCAGTCCAACATGCATGGTACTCTGTGCAATGCACCATGCTCAATTTTCATGGTGTATGAGAGAAAGATCATTTAAATGGACAGTTACTCTTTAGTGTGGTCAATGCTAGGCTATAGCCAGGTCTTAGTCATCATTGTATCCCAAATCTCAGGTCAGTGTCTGGCACACAGCACCAAGGCTGTTACAGGTAGCATGTATTGAGAGAAAGTCAAGTGCCTTGGCATTGTGCTAAGCACTTTATTCTCTTTTTTAAAATATAAATAATTATAGACATTTTATTCAAAATCATCGAAAACTGGAAGGCACCAAGATAGCTGTCAAGGCGAATGGATACACAAAGTGTGGGGCATCTGTACAGTTAAATAATATTCAGTCATTAAAACAAATGAACATTAAGCTATACAAAGACCTGGATGTAATTTATTTTTTGTTGTTTTGTTTTGGTATTTATTTGTCATGTCTCTTTTTTTTTTAAGTTTATTTCTTTATTTTGAGAGAGGGTGCACAAGCTGGGGAGAGGAAGAGAGAGAGAGAGAGAGAGAGAGAGAGAGAGAGAGAGAGAGAGAGAGAGAGAATCTGAAGTAGGCTCCCTCTTGCCAGTGCAGAGCCCAATGCAGGCTTGAACTCATGAACCATAAGATGATGATGACCTGAGCTGAAACCAAGAAACCAAGAGCTGGACCCTTAACCAACCAAGCCACCCAGGCACCCTTGTCATGTCTTTCTTCTTTTTTTTTTTAAAGTTTTTATTTTCATTTTAGTTAGTTAAACACACTTTATTCTCAACATAACCTTCAGTACAATTGTAGGAGTATAATCCCAGTTTTTCAAGATGTAGAAGTTAAGGCACAGAATAATTAAATAACATGCCCGAAGTCACACAGCTAGGAAGGGATAGAGCCAGGTTACACATCCAAGCAGAGTGACTCTTTCGCCTTTAAATATTTGTTGCACGAATGCATGCGTCAATGAATAAGTGAATGAGAGGGAGGAAGGGAAGGAGGTAGGAGAGAAGAGTGAGGGAACAAGTGAGCGAGCTAAGGTGAAGGTCAGCAACCTGACGTGGGGTCCACAGGCAGATAGGTTAGTTCTGCCAAGGAGGGGAAACAATTTTTACAGTTTCATAAAAGGGTGATGCTTAAACTGCGTGTTGCAAGATGAAAAGGTAGTCATGGACCAGAGCAGGGCGGGGCGAGCAGAGGAAGGCCAGCCCTCCTACTTCTGTATTAGTTCCTTCCCCCTCCCCCATCCCCTCTTCTAGACCGTTTCTCCTACAACCATCCTATCTCTACTGCATCAGGAATTTCCCTTATTCCAGCCAGCTTACAAACATGCTAAACTATTTCCTGACCTCAAAAACCTCTCTCCCTGCTTCGTCCCTCCAGCCCCGTTTCTCTGTCTTCCTTTATAGCAAAGCTCTTAAAAATAGTAGTCTATATTCCATGACTTTCTGTGTTTCCTTAAACCCGATGAAATCAGCATTTCACCTCTACTCTCCAGTGAACCAGCTGTTGTCAAGGTCAGGAGTAACCTCCCTGTTGCCAAAGCCAGCTTTTGATCCAATGGCCACACATCACCAGGCCTGCCACGTGTTTCACTCTGTTGGGTCCTGTGTCCTTCTTGAGACACTTGCTCCTGTTGGCAACTGAGAGGGACTCTCTCCAGATTAGTGTTCTGTCTCCTGGACTTCTCCTTTCAGCCTCCCACTGCCTCATCACCTCCCAAACATCGATCCTTGAATATGCACACGTTGGTCAGGGTACTCGCCCTCTGGGAATCCTTCAGTGACCCTCCCCTATGACAGAATCCAAACTAGAGCTGAGCGTTCAGGGCCTCCATGATCCGGTGCCTGCCTCTGGCCTCTCATCTTTCACATAACATTTGTGTGGCACTCTAGAGGACGGGCAGCCCCTTCGTGTGCACTTTCTCACCACATCCTCCCAAGATCCCTGGGAAGTGAGTGGTTCCCATTTGCAGATGAGGAAGCCGGGAATCAGATTTTCTATCACTTGCCCAAGGTCACACAACTTGTCAGTGTCCTCTGTGAACATTTCTGGTTCCAGATGCTCTGCTCTTCTCATTTTCAACCCTTTGCTTGGCCTGATCCTTAAACTCCATGCTCCCTGGTGAAGCAAGGGAGTGGGAGTTTGGTTCCTTCTTTTGGGTTACAGTCTGTCCGTCTGGATTTCCTCTTGAGCACAGTGGTTTACACTCTTCACCCCAGGGGCTTGGTCGTCTCGTTCACAGGACAATGGATGCTCTTACTGGTTGAAATGCTAAATCCCCCAAAATGAAAGGCCAGCTGCAGAGTTTGAGAAGAACAAGGGCTGAATGATTTGATCAGACATCTGTGGGGGCTTCCTGGCATTTGGAGCGTGAGTGCCTTAGAGAAACTAACTATTCTGGCCCGAGGGAGTTGGCTACTGTTAATCTTGGTGGTTTTGACCGCTAACTGCCCCAGAGGTCCCAGCCTGCTGCATGACTCAGAATCCCCAACACTCTCCCTATTCTTCTCCCACTGGGATAGTCAGGAGGCCATTGCTAAGGCATTTTAATTTGGTAATAACTTGACATGGCCCAGTGTCCCTGGGGCTGTATGTTTTAGAAGTTACTGTTGCTTTCTAATTGTGTGTGTGGGGGGATTGGTTTAGAGCTGCTCATCCTTGACATCTAAGTACCTTGCACTGTCATGGGAAGAGCCTTCCTGGCTAAGTTCTGGCTTCCCTGTGCTCCAGCTGGCCGGTGCCCCCTCTTCTCTGTGACAGATTACCTGAGTCCATGGATCTTGGATTCCAGTCTTACTGCCAGTGGTTGATGGCGTAAACCAGAGAGAGGAAAGATGTGGCCAAAGGGTTGTCTGTTAGAGGGGCAGCCGCCATCCATCTTTCGTCCTCACTGTGAAACTTTCTAGAATTCAGGAAGAGCACAGGAATCCACTGTTACAAGGCAGGACGCAGAGAGTGGGGGGTTGGGAGACATGGGTATAAGGGACTCACACCTCACTGCCTGGAGACACACTTTCAAAGAGCTGCGTGAGGCCTTCTTGACCCTTTTCTCTACCCCTGTCCACCAGCACTCACCACTTACGTGCTGCCCCTGGACTCTGTGCTTCCCTCTGCGATGGCCCTTCCCGTGGTCCGCACTGGTGGTGCTGCACTGATGTCTGCCACCTCCTTGCTGTAGGATCTTGGATAAGTCTCTCTCTTTCTGGGCTCGTGTGTAAATTAAGAACTAAGAGAACCTACTCATATGGCTGTTGAAGAAGTAATTGGAAAAAATCTGTATTTCAATCACTGTACCTTGTCTAAGAGCTTCCGGAAAGTCCACTAATTATACTTAAGTTTCTATTTTGCTTCGGAAATATAGTTGTTTACATAAGAAAATACTGTTACGTAAATTCTCTTGTTAAACCTTTGACTTTCCTTTTGCCTACCAAATAACGTCTCAACTCTGGCTTATTACACAGCATTTGTATTTGCATTTCAGGCGTTACATTTCACTGGCAGGAAAGGCTAAAAGACAAACAAACCCCATAGATTTCTAGAAGAAATTGCACATGGATACAGATGAGTTTGTCTAAATTCAGTGAGCAATTACTCCGTGCCAGGCCCTGGGCTGGGCTCACAGGGGCACGGGAGTGAATCACACATGACACACGATAGGCAATGGCATCATCATTTCTGGCTGTCCAGTGTAGGCGCCAGCCCCCTGCCCCCCCCCCCCGCCCCACCCAGTTCCTGCAGAGGCAGCCCCCAGGGAAGACTTAGCTCGGCCTGCACAGTGGAGCAGGCCCACGGAGTGCTGGCGGCAGGCCTGGGGGCGGGGGGGCGGGGGCCTGGGAACTGGCAGCCAGCCAGGGCTCTCTCAGGTGCCCCAGCATGCAGGGCCGCCAGCCTCGGCAGTTGCTGAATGTGTTCTGTTCTTCTACCGTGGTTTTCTCTGGACTGCACCGGCAGAGAGTTTGGTGGCAAGGCAGCGCCTCTAGCCCCACATCAAACACATAAGGTCATCGGAGCCCAAAGACGTAGCAACAAAGCCGGGGCTAGAACACACAGGTCTTCTGAAAAATTTTCAGCAAGCACTCTGGCGTGTGAGCTCTTGAGACTGTCTTGTTTTCAGTACAAGGTCAGTGAGACTATCAGCCCTTTTGTTCCTTCAGAAAATTACAGGTGTCTTCTGTGGGCCCGTCTCTGCACAAGGTACTGGGGATGCAGGGCTAAATCAGACTCTGACTTTGGGGGTTCACAGTATGATGAGGGGGACCTACTAACAGTTACAGTATAGTATGGTGAGTGCCTCTGGGGGTAAGCATGGAATATGGGTGACGGGACAGACTGTGGAGCTCAGAAGAGGCACTTCACCCAACCTGGGGGTCAGGGAGTTACTCCCAGTGAAGTTGAGGCCTGAGCTTAGTTGTGAAGGACCAGTCGGCATAGCCACGTGGAGAAGGACAAGGAGGGATATTCTGGGCAGAGAGAATAAGAGAGAAGCAGAGTGTCCTCAACTAAACATCAAATGATGACAGCAATGGTCCCAACATATATTTGACCTAAATTCAGGACACTGAGAGTGCTTCCCACTGGCGGGATCACAGTATGTGTGGAGAGAGCAGAGGCAGGTGTGGCTGGGCATGTGAGACCCCACAGTGAAGCCTGAAAGGGCAGGCGCCCGTGACCGTCAAAGCCTGGGCAGTTCTCTCCCGAGTTGTGCAGGCTCCACTTTTCTGGTCTGGAAGCGTGGATGGAGTTCGTGATTTCCTTGGTGTTAAGCTTGCTGCAAAGAATCTATGCAAAACACATTGAACTCCTTTTACCAAATTCTGTACAGGGGCCTTGCTAATTTATTTACCTTTTCCTTTAGGATTTTTGTTTGGGTTTTTTATTTATTCCCTCCTGAAGCCTTGGTCTGGAAAAGGGGCTGAAAAGCTGATTGTAGAGAACGAAGCTTTATTCAAGCTTCAAACATCTCCAGCCCTTCAAGAACGAATATCCCCCTGACAGCTCAGAGCCTGGCAAGCTGTGACTTTCCTTCTCTTCCCATAGGCCTGCTGAGTTGGCCACCAAGTACGCAAACTTTTCAGAGGGAGTGTGCAAGCCTGGCTATGCTTCAGCCTTGATGACTGCCATCTTTCCCCGGTAAGTGTTCCTGTTTCTTCCCACTGCCCAGACAGCCTGGTCCGTGGCCTAGGAGTCAGAAACCCATGCTGTGCAAGTCATGTGCTCTGAGAAAACGAAATTCTGTCGTACTTCACTGCCCTATGTCCTTGAGTCTGTGGGTGCCTGGAGAGGACTTGTTTTGGGTGGGTTCCTACCTGAGTCCCACTCTGTGCCCTTGCTGTCCCTCACCCCTGTCCCGCCTCCGGAACTTGCACCTGCCAGCACAGCCTGTTTCTGTAGAGTGGAGGGAACAGGGAGGACCTACGTGGCTGCCTTTGGAAGCCAGGTACCCAGAGGCAGCCAGACAAGCGTACTTAGCATAGAAGCTCCAAGTCAACACTACGTGGCTTCAGGGAAGCAGATCCAAAAATAAAGCAGGAAACAAAGAGAAGTTTCTGAGCCTGGCTGTTCCGGCACCTGCTCTCTTTGTCCCTTTTGCATTCTGGAGTTCCTGATTTCCTGATAACCAAGCTGGCTGGAACAAACTGTGCCAAACCCTGGGAGCTCCTTTGACCACATTTGGCTGAGGGGCCTCGCTTACATGTCTGCCTTTTCCTCTTGAGTTTCTTTCCATGAAGCTGTAGTGTAGAGAAGGACCTGATGTGCCATGATGGGCTTGTCTGCAGTCTGGAGGGCAGGAAGACGACCAGGGTCATTTTGTTCCTTCAGAAAGTCATCTGAGGGGCGCCTGGTGGCTCAGTCAGTTAAGCCTCCGACTTCGGCTCAGGACAGATCTCATGTTCGTGGGTTCAAGCCCCACGTCAGGCTCTGTGCTGACAGCTAGCTCAGAGCCTGGAGCCTGCTTCCAGTTCTGTGTCTCCTTCTCTCTTTGCCCCTCCCCCTCGCATGCTCTGTCTCTCTATATGTCAAAAATAAATTAAAAATATTAAAAAAATTTATTTAAAAAAAAAGAAAGTCATCTGAGCTTCCGACTTAGAGGAACTGGAGGAAAGGCTGCTTAGGACCCTCTGGGAGTGGGGATGTGACACTTGGAGCACAGGGGAGCCCTGGGGGTGGCCTCTTCGGGTGGGATCTGTTCACTGCGGGGAGGGCTTACACCCCATCCCTGAGAAGGCTGAGGTCAGGGCATACAATGTTGCTTGCTGAGGAATGCTGAGAAACAGCTTGCCTCAAAGTCAATCCAGAATATGTGGTTTTTATGCTCCTTTTTCTAATGTGAGTGATCGAAGCTTAACTCCTTGCCTAAAACAGGGGCTCTGCTGATTATCGGGTGTTCAGAAAGAGGTCTCTTTGTCTAGGGTCTGCCTTCTGACTTGCTTCCAAATACTTTTCTTTCCCCAGCTATTTATTGAGCGTCTCTTAAGTGTCTGGTGCTATGTTCCATTTTCTTATACATCTTTTCTTAGGTCTGTTTGACTCAGTGCCCTGGGCCAGACACCTGCGAGTTTTCCTTGACCTGGAAATAGGTGTGGGGTGTTTTGTTTTGTTTTGTTTTTACTTTTTCTTTTTTCTTTACTTATTTATATATTTTTAATAAATGTTTATTTACTTTTGAAAAAGAGAGTGCCAGTGGGGGAGGGGTAGAAAGAGAAGGGGACAGAGGATCTGAAGCAGGCTCCATGCTGACAGCGGTGAGCCTGATGTGGGGCTCAAACTCATGAACCACAAGATCATGACCTGAGCCGAAGTCAGACACTCAACCAACTGAGCCCACCGAGGCACCCTTTACTTTTTATCATTATAAGTAATACAGCATATGGTTAAAAAAAATAACTGAAAATGTGCAAAAGGGTATATGCTCTCACTCTAGATGCCCAGACACAGCCAGTATTACCATAAATAGAAACATCCTGTATTTATTGTTTTGTATTTTGCTTTTTAGTCCTAATAATGTATGTTAGAGCTCATCCTATTACCAGCATATATGATAATTGTATTCATTTAATTCTTGCATAACATGTGAGTATATGGATATATAATAATTTTTTAAAAAATAAGATTTGTTGAAGTTTAATTTACATGCAGTAAAACTTACTTTTTGTAAGTTGTAGGTGTAGGTGTAGTTGTAGGGGTTTTGGTAAATGCACACCTTTGAGTAACCGCAGCAATCCAATAGAACGTTTCCATCATCACCCCCTGAAAGTTCTCTTGTACTGCTTTGTAGTTAACCCCTCCTCTAACTCAACCCCTGATAACCACTGATCAGTTTTTTTGTTCCTGTCGCATTTCCAGAATGCTACATTAATGGAGTCATATAGTATGAAGCCTTTTGAATGTGCCTCATTCATTCATACAATGCATTTGAGGTTCATACATGTGTTGTGTGTATCGGTTGTTCCTTTTTATGCTGAATGGTATTCCATAGTGTGGATGTAACAGTTTGTTTATCTACTTAGTGGTTGAGGGGCACCTGGGTGGCTTAGTTGTTAAGCATCCAACTTCGGCTCAGGTCATGATCTCATGGTCCATGAGTTAGAGACCCATGTTGGGCTCTGTGCTGACAGCTCAGATCCTGAAGCCTACTTCAGATTCTGTGTCTCCCCCTCTCTCTGCCCCTCCTCTGCTCATGCTCTGTCTGTCTCTCTCTCAAAAGTGAATAAACATTTAAAAATAAATAAATAAATAAATAAATAAATAAATATCTACTCAGTAGTCAGAAGACATTTAGGTAAATTCCAGTCTTTTGTGATTATAAATAAAGCCACTATAAGAATTTTTATATATGGGATATGTCATTAACTCTATAAGAAATTTTCAAACCTTTTTTTTAATGTCTATTTATTTATTTTGAGAGGGAGAGAATATGAGTGGAGGAGGGGCAGAGAGAGAGAGAGAGAGAGAGAAAATCCCAAGCAGGCTCCATGCTGTCAGTGCCAAGCCCACCTGGGGGCTTGACCTCACAACGGTGAGATCATGACCTAAGCCATAATCAAGAGTTGGATGTTCAACCAAGTGAGCCACCCAGGCACCCCAAGAATTGCCAAAGTGTTTTCCAAATTGGCGATGCTAGTTTGCTTTGTTGCCATCTTTGCATAAGAGTTCCAGTTGCTCTGCAGCTATTCTAATTTATCATAATATCTCACTGTGGTTTAAATTTGCATTTTAGTAATGACTAATGATACTCATTTTCATTTTCATGTGCTTATTTAGCGTTCTTTTATCTTTAAGGAATTGTCCTAATCTCTTATCATTTTGTAAAACGGTTGTTTTCTTATTGAATGTAAGCCAACTTAACATATTCTGGAGCAAAGCCCTCTGTCCTGTGATCTGCAGATACTTTCTTCCAGCATATGGCCTGTCTTTACATTGTCTTAACAATGTCTTCTACAAAGCAGAAGTTTTTAATCATGATAAAGTCCAATTTATCAAGTTTATCTTTTATGGATTTTGTTTTTGGTATTTTAGCTAAGAAATCTTACCCTAATCCAATATCAGAAGGTCTTTTCTGTGTTTTCTTCTCAAATTTTTATAGGTTTAGCTCTTATATTTAGGTCTATGACTCACTTCAAGTTAATTTTTGTATATAGCATATATATGTTTAGTTGTTCCAGAACCATTTGTTGAATACTGTTCTTTCTTCATTGAATTACATTGGCATATTTGTTGAAAACCAGCTAAACATATGTATGTGGGTCTCTTTCTGGAATTCCTGTTCCATTTCATTGATCTTTATGTCTGTCCTTCCACTAGTATCAGGTTAACATCACAATATGTAGACATTCATGTCTTTTTCTCTTTATCTTTTCCTCTCTCCCTCTCTGTCTCCCTCTCCCTCTTTCTCTCTTTCCCTCCCTCCATCCCTCCCTTCCTTCTTTCCTTGCTTCCTTCCTTCCTTCTTGAGTAGGCTCCATGCCCAGTGTGGGGCTTGAACTCATGACCCTGAAATCAAGAGTCACATGCTCTACTGCCTGAGCCAGCCAGGCACCTCAACTATCATGTCTTCTACAAAGACAGTTTTATTTTCTACTTTCCAATCTGGTTGCTTCTTTTTCCTTTTTCTTGCCTCATTGTACTGGCTAGACTCTTCAGTACAGTGTTGAGTAGGTGAGGTGAGAGAGAACATACTTGCCTTGTTTCCAGTCTCAGCGGGAAAGCATCTCGTCTTTTACCGTTTTGGTGTTAGCAGTAGGTTTTTCGTAGATACCCTTTTAAGATACAGGGATTTCTCTTCTATTTCTGGTTTCTTGAGAATTTTTATAAGGAATAATGTCAGATTTTATCAAATGCTTTTTTTTCTGCATCTTTTGTCATGACCAAATGTCTTTTCTTCTTTAGCCTATTAATATAGGGAATCACAATGATTTTTTTTCATTGACTGAATTTTTAATATTAAACCAATCTCTTATTACTGGAATAAACTTCATTTGATTCTAATTTGTTCTTTTTTATATATTGCTGGAGTTAATTTACTAATCTTTTATTAAGGATCTTTGTTTCTCTGTTCATGAGAGATTGGTCTGTAGTTTTTTTGTAACATTTTTAGTTTTCATATCACAATAATGCTCACATTATAGAATAAGTGAGAAAATATTTCTTTATTTGCAGTTTCCTGGAAATTTTGTATAGAATTGATAATACTTTTCTTTAAATGATTGATAGAATGTACCAGCAAAGGCATCTAGAGCTGCCTAGGTTTTGTGTTGAGAAAATCCCCTTGTGGGAAGCATTTTATTACGAATTACATTTCTAGGGGCACCTTGGTAGCTCAGTTGGTTGTCTGACTCTTGATTTCAGCTCAGGTCATGATCCCAGGATCATGGGATTGAGCCCTGGATTGGCTCCACGCTGAGTGTGGAGCCTGTTTAAGTTTCTCTCTCTTTCTCTCTCTCTCTCTCTCTCTCTCTCTCTCTCTCTCTCTCTCTTTCTCTCCCCCCTTTCTCTTTCCCCCTCTCTCCCTCCCTCATTCCCTCTGCCCCTTCCTATTCTTTCTCTCAAAAAACAAAAACAAAAAACTCCAAAAAATTACATTTCTAAAAAACAATTACATTTCTTTAACAGATCTGGAGCTTTCCTATTTCTATTCGGGTTTTCCTATTTCTTCCTTGTCAGTTTGCACCTGACAGGGAATTTATGGATTTCCTCTAAGTTATTGAACGTAATGGCATAATACACCTGATATTAGTCATTTATATATTTTCTTTTTTTCTAGTCTTTCTGGTTAGAGTTTTATTGTGTTTTTAAAATGTTTATTTATTTTTGAGAGAGAGAGAGAGAGAGCATGAGCAGGGGAAGGTCAGAGAGAGGAAGACAGAATCTGAAGCAGGTTTTAGACTCTGAGCTTTCAGCACAGAGCCTGAAGCGGGACTTGAATTCACAGACTGAGAGATCATGACCTGAGCCAAAGTCGGACACTCAACCTACTGAGCCACCCAGGTGCCCCTAGAGTTTTATTGTTTTTATTGTTCTCACAAAACTAGCTTTTGGGTTCATTGATTTTTCTCTATTGGTATTTTTTTGCACTGTAATCATTATTTTCTGTTCTTATCTTTGTTATTTCCTACCGTATACTTATTTGGGGTTTAATTTGTTGTTTGTTTCTTGAGATAGAAGGTTAGACCACTGATTTGATTCCTTGATTTCATGTTATAAATTTCCCTTTATAAACCGCATGAGATACATCCCATAAATTTTGATATTGTATTCTTATTTTCATTGAGTTAAGGATATTTTCTAGCCTTATTTGTGATTCCTACTTTGTCCCATGGTTTCTTTTGAAGTGTTGGAAATTTTGCTTAATTTCCAAATATTTGAGGATGTTCCAAATATTCTTGTGTCACAGATAGCTCGTTTATTTTTGTTGTGATCAGAAAATAGATTTAATAGGATTTTAACACTTTTAAGTTGACTGAGATCTCAGTTACAAAATAAAATATCGTCTATTTTGGTGAACATTCTGTGTGCACTTGAAAATTTTCCTGCTGTTATTGGCATTAAGTTCTGCTGTTATTAGATTAGGTTGGTTGATAGTGTTTTTCAAGTCTCCTATATCCTTACTGATTTTCCATCAGTTCTTGACAGACAGATGTTGAGGTCTCCATTTATTAGTTTTTGCTTCCCATATTTTAGCTGTGACTTTTAGTGCATATACATATAGGATTGTTAAAATCCCTTGATGTGAGTAGATTTTTTCATTATTTTGAATTGTCCCTTTTTCCCTGGTGTAATAATCCTTATTCTGAAATCTACTTTGATATTTATGTAACCACCCCAGCCTTTTTAGAGTTAACTTAATTGTGGTTTATGTTTTCCTATATTTTTACTTTTGTGTGTGTGTGTTGTGGGGAGAAGCATATGTTTGTGTGTACCCTTGAACCTTAGAGAAGTTGAGTTTCAGGGCTGGTTTGCAACAATCTGTCCTTTTATGTTTAACTATCTGTATCTTTACAATTAAAGTGAATTTCTTATAGACAGAACATAGTCCATGGTTGAGAATTGCTTTTGCAATTTGACAATATCTGCCTTTTATTGGAGATCTTATACCATTTATATTTAATGTAATCATCAATATGGTTGGATTTAACTCTATCTTGGTATCAGTTTTCTGTTTTCCTTATTTTTTCTTTCTTTTTATGGCTCTTGTTGGACTAATTGAATGTGTGTTTATGGCTTCATTTTACCTCCACTATTGGCTTAATGGCTTTACTTTGTTTTATGTTTTTTATGATGATTCTAGAGTTTACAATATATGTCTTTAATTTATAATCTATTTTCAAATAATATTATAGGACTTCACTTAGAGTTTTAGAACCTTACAACAGTATAGTTCCATTATCCCTCCCATCCTTTGTGCTATTTTTGTCATACATTTTACATCTATATATTATAAATTCACATAGCAGTGTTCTGATTTATTTTTGTTTTAAAGAGTCAGTTATTTAAAGTGATTTAGCAATGAACCAGAAAAAGACAGCCTACAGAGTGGAAGAAGATATTTGCAAATCATATATCTGATGTGGAGTTATGTTTAGAATATATAAAGAACTACAACTCAACAACAACAAAACAACTGATTTAAAAATGGGCAAAGGAGTTGAAAGACATTTCTCCAACGCAAATGACCCAACAAGCCACATGGAAAACTGCTCAACATCACTAATCACTAGGGAAATGCAAATTAAAACCACAGTGAGCTATACCTCACCCACATTAGAATGGCTTCTATCAAAAAAGAAAGGAGAGAGAGAAGAAAAAAAGAAAGGGAGAAAGAAAGAAAGAAAGAAAGAAAGAAAGAAAGAAAGAAAGAAAGAGAAAATAACAAGTTGTTGATAAAGATGTAGAGAAATCTTTGTGCACTGATGGTCAGAATGTAAAATGGTGTGGCCACTATGGGAACAGTATGGTAATTCCTTAAAAAAAAAAAAAAGTAATTACTATGTGACCCAGCAATTTCATTTCTGGATATATACCCAAAATAAATGAAAGCAGGGTCTCAAATTAAAATCTGTACACCCATTTTCATAACAGCATTATTTTACAATAGTCAGAGCAATCCAAGTGTCCATCAAGAGATGGAATGGTAAACACAATGTGGTATATTCATACAATGAAACATTATTCAGCCTTAAAAAGGAAGGAAATTTTGATATACTATAACATGTGTGAGCCTTGAAGACATTATGCTCAATGAAGTAAGCCAGTAATAAAAGGAAAATATGTTTGATTCCACTATCTAAAGTACATAGAGTAGTCAAATTCATAGAGACAGAAAACAGAATCATGATTGCCAGGGATCTGGGGGGAAGGGGAAACAGGAAGCTGTTCTTTAATGGATATAAAGTTTCATCATCTTTTGCAAGATGAAAAGAGTTCTGGAAATTGATTGTGTAATAGTGTGTGTGTACTTTAACCCTCCTGAATTGTATAGTTAAAAATGTTTAAAATGGAGGGCACCTTGCTAGCTCAATCGGTGGAGCATGTGACTCTTGATCTCAGGGTCATGAGTTTGAGCCCCATGTTGTGTGTAGAGCTTACTTAAAAAAATATTTAGGACGGTAGATTTTATGTTATGTATATTTTACCACAATTTAATTTTTTGACAAAATTTTTAAAAGATTTTATTTTTAAGTAGTCTCTATACCCCATATGGAGCTCAGACTCATATCCGTGAGACCAAGAGTCACATGTTCTACTGACTAAGCCAGCCAGGTTCCCCCAGTTTTAAAAAAATTTTCATGAAGGGAAGTCTGTTATGGCTACCAGAAGGGTAAGGGGGACCCTTTTGCAGATCTCTGGAGCTTTTTGTGCAGCTCTGTGCTCTATACTAGTCTTCTTCACAAATTCTAACCTCTTTGTCTTCTAAATTGTGACCCATTTTCTCAACTCTGAAACACCACTGGGCTATTTTTGGGTTCCCTATCCCTGCACTGGTCTGGAAAAATGTTTTTTCATGTATTTTGACTTGCTTTCTAGTTGTTTAAGGTAAGAGGTTAAATCCCATACCTGGTACTACATAGTGGCTAAAAACAGAAGTCCCTCATTCTGTTTTTCATGGACTCCATTGTGCAGATGTACAGTAGTTTAATTAGGTAAGTCCCTATTGAGGAACAGGTAGGCAACTTCTGTTCTTTGCTATTACAAGTGTTATTACATCAGTGAATGACTTTTTCCTACACATGTGAGATCATCTAGAATAAAGAAGAAATGTCTGGATCACAATTATGGATGTTTGAAATTTTGAAAGTTATTGGCAAATTGCCTTCCGTAGCAGTTTTTGGATTAACATCCATATGTAGTGGTTTATGAAGGTGCCTTCCTCTATGCTTTCTTTTAGTACTTTTATAACTTTATTTTTTATATGGCTATATATATAGCCTTCTGGGTTTTTGTTGTTGTTGTTTATATTTTGTGTTGTTTTTGGTGTTAGGAGTGATCTTTGATATTGGAATTGAGGTTTCTTTATTTTTTCCTTGTGGGTACCTAGCATTTCTTGACATTTTGACCAAATGTACTAAGTAAAATCAGGATTTTGATTTTTATAGCATCAATATTTTGACATAAAAGGCCTTAATGCAGTTTTGATGTGTTAGTTTTGACACAACCTAATACAAATAAACCATTAAATCTTTATTTTATATATTTCTGTTTTATCACCAAGTGCTGTGTGAAGCATACATCTTACTCTGTTTCCAAGCCTCGCTTGTGAGGGGGCAGATGGTGGTGATGGAAGGGATGCCAATGTGCCAGCCTCTTCTGCCTACGGAGTCCTGCCTCTCATGGAAGCCAGCCTGTTCCCTCTTAGACCTTTGTGCTGTCTGCTGGGCAGTCTTCCTTACTTTCTCTGAGACTTGCCTGCCTAGAGATATCTTCTTCTTTTTTTTTTTAATATTTATTTATTTTGAGAGGGAGTGAGGGGCAAAGAGGGAGGAAAGAGAGAAAATCCCAAGGAGGCCCTGCTCTGAGAGCACAGAGCCCAATGTGGGGACTTGATCTCATGAACCATGAGATCATGACCCAAGCCAAAATCAAGAGCTGGACACTCAACCGACTGAGCTGCCCAGGCACCTTGAGACATCTTCCAATGAGAGGGATAGGGAAGAGAGGGCATGAGGCCTAAAGCAATTCAGATGTATCGAGCACCTGCTATGCTCTGAACATTGTTGGTGTCCTGGAAGGGAAGTCTTCCCTGCCCCCTTGCCTCCATCTACACACACCCATTACCCTTTCCTCAGCCTATGGTGTCAGGATGGCTGAGTGGGCCAAGGCACCAGACCCTTTCCTCAGCCTGTGCCACCACAGTGCCGCACACACAGCTCTGTCACTGTACTTACAAGTATTAATTGATGTTTCTTCTCCCGCAGTAGGATGTGAACTTCTCAACACAGAGACATGGTCTTGTTCGCAGCTACCAACACTTAGCAGAGGCTTTGGCCCTTATAGGCACTTACTATTTGCTTTACGAGTGGTTGTTAATTTCTGCCCTCAGGAAACTGAGAGGCTTGAGGGTATGAGGGTTGTTAATAAAATACTCTTTTCTTTTCTAATGTTTTTATTTATTTTTGAGAGGGGGGGGAATAGTGTGAGCAGGGGAGGGTCAGAGAGAGAAGCAGTCACAGGATCTGAAGACAGGCTCCAGGCTCTGAGCTAGCGGTCAGCACAGAGCCTGATGCGGGGCTTGAACCCACGGACCGTGAGATCATGACCTGAGCCGAAGTCGGATGCTTAACCGACTGAGCCACCCAGGCGCCCCAATAAAATACTCTTTTGATGGAAAGAATGAATAAAAATAATGATTTTGATGTAGAAAAATTATTCTGACATATATCAATATATGATAGATGGGAAGGAGATGAGATTTGGAGACAGAAAGTTCTCACGGCTTTCTTACTTAACATACTGTGTGATCTTGGAAAAGTCTGAGCATTACTTATCTCATTCATCAAGAGAATGCAATGAGATGTTGTATCCTGGGGCTATAAATGCTGATCGTTCCAGAAAATTTTAATGTCAGACACTTACTAAGTGAACTCTGTTTTCTTAGTGACTTTTATTATGATCAGGTAAGTTTTTTTCAAGAAGGAGTAAAGATCCCAGCATAGATCAATGTGAACATTTAAAATGTAGATTTTAGGGACAAGGGGGAAATGTAGGTTTCAAAGGGAAAAAATGTGTCTGAGAAAACCTAATTGACATGCCCCATTTTCCTGGCAATACTTTTTGCTAGGTACATTTGAGTTGCTATTTGTGCTTTCGTGAAAGATTTAGTATCATGTCTTTTAGATGGTGGCCATTGGAACCACTTGGCTTGGGGAGCAAGTGTTGTGTCTGCAGGTTAAGCCCGCAGCAAGCAGTTTCAGCAGAAAGCAGAATCCAAATGGAGGCCGTGGCCATGGCCGTGGCCATGCTGTAGAGCAGTTAACAGCAGTAGCAACAATGCTAGCTAATGCCTCTTAATGTATCAGTTCCTATGCTGAGACCTTTCCCTGTCTTTCCTGTTTTAATCTTCCCAACAATCTTATGAGATAGGTGTTGTCATTAATCCAGTGTTAAACATGAGAAGATGAGGGTGGAGAGAGTCCATAAATTTGCTTAACGTCATAATAGGAAGTGATGAAGCCAAGTTTCGAACCCAAGCACTCTGACTGCAGAGCCCACAAGCTTAACTGCCACGTTCTGCTTCCTCTCATAGCTGCTGTCTCATGGACAGGCTGGCTAGTGGCCAAAGCACAGAGGTCTACCAGATGCCCGGTGGTGGTTAATGAGGTACTAGAGTAGAAATTGTCCTCTTGCCCATCTCTACAGAGTAAAACTAACTTCTTTCGAGATGTACTTTGCTTTCAAAAAGCTGAGGTGCATGGTATCCGTGACTGTGTGTAGCTGTGATTTTTATGCTGTTAAGAAATTAGTACCATGGTTTAAGCTGGCTTAATTTCCGAATGCAGGGATGGCCTTTGTGACCTTGCTGAGCTTTCTGAGGCAGGAAGTCTGGAATATTGACAGAGTCCCCAGCTCTGGGGACCCCTACCTTAGAAGGTTCAGGAGGCCTATTGCACTGCCTCCTGGGGGGTTTGAAAGCTTGTGGGCTCCTGGCCAGAGTAACTGGGTACCTAGTATCCCCACATTTCAAAGCTTTTCCCTCTCTGCTCTTCTAAGACAGATCCTAGGATTCTTATTACTACAATACCAGGGAGGGGTGGTAGGATTGAAAGGCATCTTTGCTGAGCTTTGTTCCATACCCAAAATTACAATGAATAGAGCACCCTCTACTTCTACAAAATTATTAGAATTATTGCCCTTTTAGAATGGGAGCAAGTTGAGTACCGCCCCCACCCCGGCCCAGACAGGAGTGTGCAGACTCATCAGGTGCTTTCTTCACTCCCACCACTTACCTCCCTGAAATGCTCTTGCCCAGATCACTCGAAAGGACTAACTGACAAATCCAAGGGTGGACCTTTTCTTTCTCTGACTTCTTTGAAGGATGCGGCAGTATTGATTTCTTCCTTCATTTTCAAACTCTCTCATCAGTAATTCTTTGTCCACACTCCCTTCCAGTTTTCCTCCTACTTCTCTGATTGTTCCTTCTCAGTCTCTCTTGTGAGCAGCCTCCTTTTCCTGTGCCCACCTTTAAATGCTGAGGTCTGCCAGGGCTCCGTGATGGTCCTCTTCACTTCTTACTCCAACGCATCAATGAACCCCTGTGTCCCAGCGACTCTCAGCTCTTGATCTCTGGATCCAGGCACCCAACTTCCTGCTGGACAGCTCCACTTGGATAACTCTGGAGCATCTCAAACTATGTGTCCAAATCACTGAATTTCTAATAAGTCAGTCCATATTGCCTCTTTCAGTGAGTGACACCAGTATCTACCTGAGAGGGTGACGCAAGCCAGAAATCTGTGAGTTGTTCTTTCTCCTTCTCTCAACCAAATATTCAGTTAGTCATCGAGTCATGACACTTATGCTCTCTGTAGTATCTCTTCTCCGAGGTCAGCCTCTTCCCTGTGCCCTGGTTCTTCAACCTTTCCTAGATCTTGGACCTAAAGATCCAAGACCTGGATATTCATTCTCTTTACAAACTCCTTCAAACCACTATTTAATCATACTGAAGTCTCTTACCTTCCTGAGAAAGTTGCCACATTGACTCTACTATCATGTAAACCTAATGGTAATAGCTCCCATTTCATTCACTTAACAAACCTTAGTGAGCACCTACTATGTGCCAGACACTTTTCTAGGTGCTAAAGCTTCAGCATTGTGTAAGATATATTAAATCCATCCCCTCAAAGAGCTTACATTCCATTGGCAGATATGGACAGCCTGTGTGTATAAAAGGTCCATAGTTTTATAGAGCATTTAGTATGTGCCAGCCACTGTGCTAAACATTGTATTTTCATTTCTTCATTTAGTCTTTACAATGACCCTGTGGAATAAGTGAAAAAGCTGTAACTTGACCACCCACAGTCATAGTAGCACAGAGCCAGCAATCAAACCCACCAACCCCACCTTGAGTCATGGTCTGGAACCATGTGCCTGTAGCGGAATGCAAATTCCTTTTGATTGGAGAATGTTTTAAATATTTTCAGGGGGCTTCCCCTGCAGTGAAATCCTTGGGTGCAGATTCCTCAGTAACTAAAGCTTCTCTGCGTCTTGTCCAGGGATCTAGAACCCTTCCTAGGCAGACGCAATGTTGTCCTTGACCTGGACTCCAGCTTGACGCTAGAGTAATCACCATCTGTGTCCTCTTGGTTTCTCCAGCGTCATTTTTCTCTTCACATATTCCCAGTGTCAGCTATTCTGACCTCCTCTGGGAACCAATCCTTGATCTGCTTTTAAATTAACACCACTTCCTATCCCAGCCTACCCCTTCTGCCTATCCTACCCTTCAAGGAATTCAGCCACTGTCACCCCACCCCCTCCCCCACCTTGTACCCCGTAGCTCTGCATTCCATCACCTTCCTCTTTGCTCTGTGTACTAACCCTTCTAGGTGAGTCTGCAGTAAATGACCAGAAGTTGTGTTTGCTTTGGAAAAAGTCTCCTTTCCTAGACGACTGGAGACCCATACTTCTCTGAACAGGTGAATGTTGTAGAAAACCTGTTGGGTTTCCCCTGGTTGTAAATTCATCTGCTGCAGATGAGGGGCTGGGCCTCAGCCCCTGATGGTGTCAGTGTGTCTTTCTCCTGCTGGGTTCAGGACCTGAGGAGCCTTGTCCCGTCTCCAACTTCCCTTTGAAGGTGAGTGCCAGGCAGAACCTTGGGTATCAGTCATTTGGAAGCCTGTTGTGTGCTGTGGAATTAAAAGTGACATGGACTGGTCTGCAGCCAGATTTCTAAATAAATTGATAATAAAATTTTAGAAATGTTTATAGCAACTAGAGAAAGTTTATGTCAGTTGAACCTAGTAATTTAAACATGAAGTTTGTATTTTATATGTTTTAATTTTTCTGGTGATTCATTTTTATTATGCTTTATAAAAGTACCACTCTGCAACAGAATTGAAGTTTCAAAAGCCAAACAAACCGGTCCTTCACAGATGGTTTGAGAAGCGCTGGACTGTAGTGATTAATGCCCAGGCTTTGAAAGTGAGTAGGGCTGGGTGGTTTAAACCCCCTGGGCTTCCCTTTCCTCATCTGTACCTGCTGACCTCAGGGTTCAGGGAGGCAGTGCAGGGACATGAACACATTTCCGGAATATGTGCTCTGAAAGAGGTGAGGACAGAGGGTTGAGGAGGCCCTTAGGCAAGAAGAGCTGATGAAAGATGAATGAGAGGAGTTCCTGGTGCAAGGGATTCATGAGCCATGCCTAGAAGGCTGGGGTGTCTGTGTCAAGGTCGGGCACGCTGGTGTGGAGCAGCTCCCTGCCTTGCAGACCCAGCTCCAGGCTCTACCCAGAAGCAGGAACCCTAGAGGTATTTAGCAGTGCTATCCCGGTGAGAGCAGGCAGGCTGCATTCCTGCGGTCTTTGAGGATTAATCTTGTCAGATTAGCAGCTTTGCTTTTCTTGGTTGAGCTACAAGTTCCCCACGTGGGGAGCCGTACTAACTGTGAGCTGCAGCGACTGGTGAAAGTACAAAACGTGATCCTGGCCCTTCTCCCAAGCAGAGGCTGCAGGCCAGGAACAGCCCTGCAGGGCTCTGTCTCTGTGGCTCTGCAGCCAGAGAGAAGGTTCCAGTCCAAGCTCCACCCACACCCGTCCCAGGGCCCAGGCAGAAGGTGGGCAGAGAGGAGGGTGCTGGCATTTTTCAGGACTCGGTCCTGCCCTCCCTACTCTCTGCACTTCAGGGGATGGGGTGGTCACTGTGGGAGTGGCCCCCTCAAATAAATAGCCAGAGCTGGAGTGGAGCAGCAGAGCTGAAGCTCCCCCAGGTATGTACAGGACACCAGTCCACGCCTGCCTTCTGGCATGAGAACTTTCTGCTCTCTACCCCAACGCTGTGCATGGAGGCCGGGCCTGGGTGAATGTAGTAGCCAGAGGGAAGCCATGGCCCCACACAGGAGCTCAGTGGATCGCTTAGGGGAGAAGTCCGGGCTGGAGGGAAAACCTTGGAGGCGATTCATACATGAACCTCAGAGAGTGGACAAGATTGTCTGAGATGATGTGGAGAATATGAGCCAACATGGCCTCTGCTCTTGGGAGACCCTGATGGGGAAGATGCAAGGCTGACTCCCAGGAGCGTCACAAAGGCAGGTCTGTTGACAGCTGGCTCTGTGACATCTCTGTGCAAGACCCATCCACCTTCCCTATGTTCTAGGGGCTTAGTATGAGATACTTTCCCTGCTGCAGGACCACTTGAGAACACAGTTTGGAATGGCTGGAAGAAACAAAAGGATATCTTGCACTCAGGAAGGAGGGTCTGGGCCAGAGACCAGCTGCAGAGCTTGCCCAAGAAGCATATTCCCAAATGGAACAAGCCCCCCACACAGAGCAAGGCAATGGTGCATGGAACCTGGGCTCAGAAACCAGCCTAATTCGGAATGAGTCTGTGCCCACTTTCCCCACTGGCCTTGCTCCCGTGCCCCCAAGGCTGGTTCTGATCAGTTCTGTCCAGAGGCTGAACTCCTGTGGCCAGAGGAGACTGTCTCCACCTGATTCCGAAAGGCTGTCTCCACCTGATTCCCTGTTTTCCTCATCTGCGCTCCTGCATACACCCAAGACCCGCAAGGGGGGTTAAGGGCAGGACTTTGCCCAGCCGCGTGTTTGCCCTGAGGATCCTCTCTAAGCCACTGCCTATATGCCTGTGTCTTTCTCTTCCTGCTCAGAAGCTGTCACCTACTCAGGTGCCCCTGAAATCTGGGGTCCCTTCACCCTCAATGGGCTTGTCTCCACTCTTTACCCCTAAGGAAGGATGCAGTGAGAATGACTGCTGGTTTGATTAGGTCCCGTAGCCCGGGTAGTTCCTCCGATGGAAAGAATCCTTCCTCAGTGACCGTTTTTCAGTACGGCCAGCAGCCTCCTCTGGTGTAGGCAGTTCTGCGGGCGGCCCAGTCTTCCTGGGGTTGAACAAAGAACCACGTAAGAGGCGGCAGGGCAGAGCACAGCAAACCGTGTGCCGGGCTCGAGGCTGTGGGGGAGGACTGCTCGTCAGGACACCAGGGCCTGTGGCCCAGCCCTGTTGCCAGCAGAGTCACTGACCCTCACGAAAATGTATTCCTTTGCTGCTCAAATTAGGAAGAGGAAACAAAGGGTTTGGGGGCTGCGGTCCAGCCGAGGAGCACTGTCAGCACAGGCACAGCTGATGTAGGGTGCAGAGTCACGAGTGAGCCTGGCTCCATCCATCTCTTCTGGGACTCCCACTCCAGGAGGGAGCACTTGCCGAAGAAAAGACTGGCCTTTCTCTGCCTGCATCCGGAGCCCCAGGGCCCACCCCTGTGAGTAGCAAGTCTTGTCCTCGTCCAGCCATGAGCCCCTTCCAGGTGGGGCTGGGGGGCCAGATGCAGGCAGAGAGAGAGGGCAAGGACACGGCTCCACGGCGACAGCCACCATGCTCCCTCAAGCCAGAGGTTGCTCATTTTCTTCCAGGCCATGAGTGGACCAAACTACTGGCTATATTTCAGCCCTTACTCTGAGGGTTGGCCTGGATTTCAGGAAGCAGAGAGCTTTGTAGCTGGGACAGCAGCGGTTCGACCATACTCCAGACTGTCACCCCTGGGTCAGTGGTCCCTTGAGGTTGGGACCTTGTCGGTGCCCGTGCCAAGTTCACAGAGGTTCATTCATGATATCTTAGCAAAGACTGAATGGGGCTCAGGATCCCCTTCCTCAGTCTGGGCAAGTGAAAAGAGCTTGGCTTTGGTGTCAAGCAAATGTGGGTTTGAATCCCAGCTTTGCCACTCACCTTGCTGTGTGACCTTGGACAAGCTCAATAGTCATGCCAATTTCGGCCCCCTCGTCTGCAAAGTGAGGTAACGGTCCCACCTCATGGGCAGTTATGGGGGTTTCACATCCAGGAGGCTTGTGGCCTGTTGCTGGCCGACAGCGAGCACATAGTCAGGGAGCACCTGGACAGGGAGCACCTGGTCAGTGGGGGTAGTTGTTGCTGCTCTTTTGTCCTCACAGCCTGGCTGCTTCAGCTCTCAGTGAGACCTTCTGGTAATGTGTCTCGGCCGGGAGCCGTCAGGACTTGTATAGACTGTGTATACAAATCCAGGTGATTGGCATTTGTTGATACAGGAATCCCTCCACATATCGGGAAGTGTGGCATTAGGCAACTCCAGCCACACAAGACGCAACTGATAACTTGTAATTTAGTAAAACGGCTTCTCAGAGCTGTCAGAGCACCAGGGAACCAATGCCTCCTGGTGCCGTTAACCCCCGGGTGGCCTTGCCCTACTAAGCCATAGCCTTTTTCACCTTTGTGCTGTGCACATGCTCTTCCCTCAGCCTGGAGGCTCCTCTGCAAACTCTCCGGCTTTAGAACCACTACTTTCACTTCACCAAGCCACCAGAACGTCACCTGGCTCGATGCACTGTAATCTCTACTCCAAGAGCAGCTCGTGATGGCTTCTGCTTCAGAAGGGGCCTGGACAGGGTGTGCTCTCAGCTTGGGGGCCCGGCCACATGCATCTGCTCTCTGGAGTGTCCCTCCTCACATTCTCCAGCTTTCCAACTCCAACTCAGATGTCATCTCCTCATGAACCTCTTCCTGGGTCCCCAGGCAGGGTGGGCTTTGGGGCCCCTGCAGCTCTTTGTGCATCTCTGCCTAACACTTCACATGCCATTTTGTAGTTCTCCCCTCTAATTAGTCCTCCATCAGTCCTGGTCTCATTTCCACCTTTAATTCCCCCTGTGTCACCACTCACTGGCAATGAACTTGGGATAGCTCCCATCCCCCTTGCCTCTGTCCATCCCCAGCACAGCTGTCGCAGCTAGCTCTGGCCAGGAGAGGGCAATAGAAGTGAGTCCTGCTGACCTTACACTATGTCCAGACCCACAGTGTCACTGGACCCAGCACTCCAGGCTTCTTTCCCAGCAGCTACACTGCCAGCATCCACAATGGGAAGAGTCTAAAATGAGTCTAAGAATATATTAATTTCTAGACATTTCTCCCCTCAAAACTCCGAGTTTGATGGTCTCCCTCAATGAGTTCAAATAATTGAGCATTGCATATTTGTTCATTTACTCATTGAAGGTGTATTTATTGAGCGCCTGTGTTGGGCATTGGGAAAATGGTTTTGAAAAATGTGGGCATGGTGCCAGACACCATCTAGGGGAGATAAGTTGGGGTTGTACCTCAGGGTTCTAGGAACATTCAGGCTGGGTTGAAAGTGAGACACTCGGCTGGGAGCCTCCCCACCGCTGCGTTCCCGCACCGAGCCAATAGCACATGCCATTGCCGAGTGAGTGTCACACGGTAGTTCTGTGGGCTGTGGCAGGGGTGAGGGGATGACAGTTTTGGAGCCACAGAAAAACTGGCTTGTGAATGGCTTTCATGGAGCAGGGTTTTAGGGAGACAGAAATGAGATCTGAAAAGACTCTTCTGAGCAAGTCTTCTTGGCACGTTCGCCCAAGTCAAGCCTAAACAAAAGGCTGTTGATGACATTTCTTCTGCACAAGTCACGAAAAGCTTCAGACTGAGGGTGAGCAATTTCTGCTTCTGCAATAAAGAAACCATAAAGAATGAAGAATGGCTTGGGGAAAGCGTGGCTTCATCATGAAGCCAACATCAGCCCCCAGAATGGGGCACATCTGCACAGCATAAGGTCTTAATCCCTGCCCCCCCCAACAGGCTCCAGCACGGCAGGGGGTGCCCTCCGCATGCAACAAAGCCTCCCACCTCCTCCACCTCTCTGGACACCGGACCTCACAGATCTCCTTCTGGACCCTGTCCGTGGGCACCGCTTCTTGCCCCATTCCTGACCCATAGGGACCCAAGGTAGATCCTGCCCCTTTCCTAGTCCCTGAGCACCCCCCTTCTCTGCCAAGCCTTGTGCACAGCTTTGGGCGACAGTGGTAAGAAACAGTCACTGCCTCCCAGGAGCTTACAGTGAGTGGGTGACAAGCAGGAGAATGGGTTGACTGCAGGGAACGAGCAAGCCAAACAGATTAGGGACACCTAACCACACGGGGGCGGGGAGGCAGGAAGGGCTTCCCAGAGGAGGCGCCGCCTGTGCTGACTGTTGGAGGACATTAGCAGCTGGCCAGGCACAGAGTCTAGGAAAAGGCACTCTCTGTGAGGGAAGGAGGTTCCCTGGCAAGTCATCTGGGCTGCCTGGAGTACAGGCCCTGGAGTGAGAACAGGCCCCAAATGCCACACCAAGGAGTTTATGATGAGGCCATCGATGGTTGCAAGACAAGGGGGGAGGGGTGGCATGGGATTTGTGCTTTAGAAAGGTCAGTACCTGAAACAGAGAAGGGCGGGTTGTCAGAGGAGGTGAGAATGAGGAGGGCGACACTCTGGAGGCAGTGATGGGACAGGGGTGGGTTGGTGAGATGTCGCAGGGGAGAAATGGGGACATAGGTGGCTGGTGGAGGGAGTAGTGAAAATAGCCCCCTTCTGTTCGAGGCAGCTGGGGCACCATTTCCTAACCTAGAGAACACAAGTTGGGGGCAGCTGTTGAGTTCGTTTGGGGAAATGCTGACCTTGAGCTTCCAGTTGGAACGTCTAGTAGAGATGAGGAGCATCAGTGTCCTTTTTCTTCCTTCCTTCCTTCCTGGCTTACTTTTACTGCCACCTTTGTTTTTTAATCTTATTTAAATCCAAATTAGTTAACATATAGTACAATAATGATTTCAGGAGTAGAATTTAGTGATTCATCACTTATATACAACACCCAGTGCTCATCCCAACAAGTGCCCTCCTAAATGCCCATCCCCTGTTTAGCCCATCCCCCACCTAACACCCCTCCAGCAACCCTGGGTTGGTTCAGCATTGCTATGAACCGTATTCTTATAACGAAGTCTTTATGCCTTGACAATTTCCTCAAGTCTCTGACGTAATAAAAGACATTTTTTTTCTCGATATCACACTGATTCATTGTATATCTCCCTCTGTATCACCAGGCTCCACCAGACTTGAAATCTGTCTGCCTAAACTTCCTTTGACTCCTTCCCCTGTTATGTATCTTATAAGCATTTCAATGTACTGGCACCATGCTGGGTACTACGGATGCAGAGTAATACATAATTCCCAGCCTAGAAATCAGGCTAGAAAGGGGAGTCAGGCATGAACACAAAATGATTGTAATATAGAGTATTGATACAATGGTAGATGAAAGCATAGGATGCCATGGATATACAGAAAGAAGACACCTAATTAAATTGAGGGGGTCAGAGAAGGCTTGGACGTCTGGGTCTACCCCTCCTGTATCATCATTATTTACAGTACTTCTTAACGTACATTCTAATAATCTGCTTCTAGCATTTAAAACCCAGAGATGGGGGTGCCTGGGTGGCATAGTCGGTTGAGTGTCCGACTCTTGATTTCAGCTCAGGTCATGATCCCTGGGTTGTGGGATCGAGCCCCACATCGAGGCTAAGCATGGAACCTGCTTGGGATTCTCTCTCTCTCTATTTCTCTCTCTCTCTCGTGCTTTCTCTTTTCTCTCTCCTCTCTCTCTCTTCTCTCTCTCTCCCCCCTGCTCCTCTCCCACTTGAGCATATTTATCTAAAAATATTTTTTTTAATTTAATTTAAAGAAACAGGGGTGCCTGGATTGGCTCAGTCAGTTAGGTGTCTGACTTCATCTCACAAGTCATGATCTCATGTTGTGAGTTTGAGCCTTATGTCAGGCTCTGTGCTGACAGCTCAGAGCCTGGAGCCTGCTTTGGATTCTGTGTCTTCCTTTCTCTCTCTGCCCCTCCCCTGCTCACACTCTGCCTCTCTCTGTCTCAAAAATAAGTATACATTAAAATAATAATAATAAATAATATTAAAATTTAAAAAGGGGTGTGTGGGTGATTTAGTTGGTTGAGCAGCTGACTTTGGCTCAGGTCATGTTCTTGCAGTCGGTGAGTTCAAGCCCTATTTGGGGCTCTGTGCTGACAACTCAGAACCTGGAGCCTGCTTTGGATTCTGTGTCTTACTCTCTGTGCCTCCCCTACTCACATTCTATCTCTCCCTGTCTCTGTTTTTTTTAATGTTTTTTATTTAGAGAGACAGAGAGAGATGGTGCAAGTAGGGGAGGGTCAGAGAGAGAGGGAGACACAGAATCTGAAACAGGCTCCAGTCTCTGAGCTGTCAGCACAGAGCCCGACACAGAGCTCGAACCCACAAACCGTGAGATCATGACCTGAGCTGAAGCCGGACACTTAACTGACTGAGCCACCCAGGTGCCCCTCTCTCTGTCTCTTAAAATGAATAAACATTTAAAAAAATTTTTAATAAAATAAATTAAAAAATAAAAGCCAGAGATGATCCTCTCATGGATTCATCGGTGAGTGGTATATGACCATCATTTAGTTAAAAACTTTCTTTTTTTGTTTGTTTTTGTTTTTTATTTGGCAACAGTGGGTGCTTTAAATATCAGTGAGTAAGATAGGTCATGTCAGTAGCTTCTCAAAATATGTGGTCTGTGGACCAGAAATATTCATGAGTGCCTCAAGGCCATGCCCAACCAGAGCCAAAGAGCTGTGCCTTTTTCTGGTCCCCTGACCTCTGGAATTGCTATCTGCCCCACAGTCCCAGGGTTTCTGAACACTGCCCTTTCTCAAAGGCCTCCCGGTAAGGACATGTCATGGCCCATGCCATGCGGCAGCAAGGGCAGAATGTTCCAGAAGTACCTTTCCCTCCCAGGCTGTAAGCCTGCAGTGCTGCGAGGGTGTGTGACAGAAAACACCTGGAGAAGCCATCTTTGGGGAGAAGTGGTTAAAGGGAAATAGTTTTGAAGGAAGTGATAGTTTATCCAAGTCTTAAAGATTGCATAGGAATTAGGTAAATGAGAAGTGCTGGAGCAAGTGTTCTAGACGGAGGGAGTGGGAAACCAAGAGCATGAGGCACACAAGGGTATGGAGAGGGCTGCCAATGGTTTGGCATGTTTGGGGTGTTGTGTTATGGCCTAGGATGCTGGAAGACGAGGCTGGAGAGGTCATCGGGGCCAGGTCCTGAGACGCCTTACAAGTCATTCCGAAAGCTTTTTTATTCTATCCCGGATAGCATGGGGTACTCTTAAAATACTTTAGACAAAAGATGAGAGAAAGATATGGCCAGATTTGCTATTTGGAAAGATTGCTCTAACCCAGTATGGAAGTTTAATTGGAGGAGGGAACTTGGAAACATGGAGATCAGCTAGGACACTGTTATAGTTACTGCTCATGCCAGACCTGTGAGGATGGAGAATAGCGACTATTTGAGCAACACTTAGGAAACAATCAAAGTGTCCTTTCTCTCATCCCAGAACATCTGTGGCATTTCCCCTACCACCACATCTGATCATGACATTGTTATCTGTCTCCCCCTCGAGGGCAGGGACTGCATATTCTCCCTCTTTGTGGTCAATCCTAGCACCTAATAGCATCTGGTACTGACTGGGTACTCAAGGAAGTGCTTATTATGCCTATTGAATCGACTTGCTCATTTGAAAGGCTAGGGCAAGAGAAGAATCTGGAATGACTCCCAGGTTTCTGGCTTCAAAGATAGGAAAACTGAGGGTGCCATTCACTGAGATAGGGGACCTACAAAGAAGGGCAGCTATTTCTGGTTTTAGATGTCTGGCTTTGGTCAGCAGGAGAGGAAAGGGTGAAGATCATGAACTTGGTTGTGGACATGATGACTTTGTGCCTTGAGGACACTGGGAAGATGTAGAGTAGTCACTGGCATGCATGAGTCTGGAGTCCAGGAGGAGAGGTCAGGGCCAGAGATGATGCAGTGGGAACTGTTAGCATACAGATGGAATTTTGGCAGTGTACGAGGAACTATAGGAAAAGTGTGTAGACTGGGTCCCAAACTAGTTGTTTACCAGCTCAGTCCACCTGCAGACCTGCTTTGTGTGGCTGGCACAGTGTTTCCAAGTAACGTGAATGCTTTTAGGCAATGTGTATGTTCCAGCTTGCTATAATCCTGCCACTTCTCACTGTCTCACATCTGGCCCAATTCCTATATTTACAGTAACTTTTTGGCTCTTATAGGCATTTGGGTTTGTAATTTGGGGAGGAAAAAGAAAACAGAAGGGACATAACTGGGGAATTCCAACACATAAGGGATAAAGAGGAGGAAGAATGGAAAGGAATGACTCGAAAGATTGGAGGAAGTCATGAGAACAGCATTTTGTTCTCTCTCAAATTATAGAGGGCAACATAGGCAATGTGTAATAAAATATAAAATGTGGATTCCACTTGATCCAACAATTCCACTTCTAAATATGTAACAGAAGGACATAATCATGTCTGTACATGTAAGTTATTATAATTTGATGCTTGTTGCAGCATGTTTATAATAGCAAAAAATTGGAAACAACATGAATGTGTCTTAATTGAGAATGATTAAGTAAATATAGTGTGCCCGCATGATGAAATACTATGTAGTCATAAAAAATGATGTCAGATTATATTTCATGTCACAACCCCACAATTTATTGTTAAATTTTTCAAAAGCCAGCTATGGAACAGTACATATGAGATAATCCCATTTATGTTATGGTTATAGAAGGGGAAGTCTGAAAGACATCATGTATGATCACAAGGACCTCCCAATAGCTAGATCTAATAGACCTTTTCTAGCCTCTGTGGCTTTGACCTCTCTGTGGCTTTTGACATTGTTAACCTCTCTTGGCTTCAACCCCTTATTGTTATTCCTTGACCTTTGTCTCATAGGCTAGCAGTCAGGACTGAAAAATGGCAGACTCCGTTCTGGGAGAGCCCTTCAAAGCTGGCATCTTGTTTCTGTCCTAGGCATGCCCAAAGCAGGGCACTTACTGGACAATTCTCTGAAAAGGAGCATTTAGGGATAGTATTTCCGTGGTCCTTAAGGCTCTTTGAATCTACAGAACTCTTCTGGAATAAAACCCTTCCCAGGATCTCTGGGTACAAGTTTCATCTCCACATTCACCTCCCGACCCTCCAGCAAAATCGCCTGGCTGTCCCTCTTCTCCCACGCCTCCTGCTCAATCAAAGAGTTATTTTTAACAGTGTCGTGTATACCATGCTTAAATCCTGGCAAAACACCAGAGCTTTGGAATAGACACCCGAGATGGAAATAGTCTCCCACACCCTCCCTTCTTTCTAAAGTTTTTCCTTTTAAAGAGAGAAAACAAGTTGTCCAAGCTGTAGGCAGCCCTACCCAGAAAGTCCCCAGGCACTAGCACTGAGTGACTGAACTTGCAGCCTCAACCATGGAGGTAGGACTAGAGGCTGGACCTGCCACCACTTCCGGTCCAACTTCAGCCCAGGGAGGCCCGGGGAGGAGATGGTTCCTGCCATTTCCCCGGGCTTGGTGGATCTAGAACCCCTGTGTCTCTGAACCATGGAGATTACCCAGTCCATCCCCCATTCCTAAGAGCCAGAGGCTCTTAGCCTGTAGAAACAGCCCATCCATTCCAAGATCCTCAGTACCTAGAGAGTTTTAACTAAGAAAAGACAAAATCTGCCTTTCTGTGACTTCCACCTATGGGCCTAATTGTGCCTGCCAGAGCCACACAGAACAAGTCTGATCCCCTCTATCAGATGGTCAGAGATTTGAAGTTGATCTTGAGCCTTCAACAGCTTTGGTCTCTTGAAGTACTGAAGACCCCTGCTTTCTTAGTGGTCCTCTTCTCTGGGGCAGGTCCATGTTACTGCTCTTCCCTTAGGAGACACCTGGAGTGGAGCTCAGGCTTGCTCAGAGGTAGCCTTGCAGGCACGGAGGATAGTGAGGTAGGCACGTCCCTATTTTTGATGCTCCTTGTAGTGACTGACCTCCAAGAGACACTACTTAGTGGGCACGTCTCATAGACTGTAAGCCTCTTTATTATAGGCTGCTGCCAAATCCCTATCCCTGTCCTACGCAGCATGTATGGTGGGATTTATGGGCCCAAACCAGGCTTGACCATGTAGCTGCCTGTCCGGAGCTTTTGGGATCCTCCTTAGACCTCCAACATAAACGTGTTTCTTTCCTTTCTTTGTCTTCCATAGATTTGATGATTAAGCTAATCTATCCCTGTCCAAACAATATACAGAAGAACAGTGACCAAGATAAGCCTAAAACAGAATCTTGCCACTGACCTGGCATGAACTGAGCTGTTCACAAGCTGCCCTTGAACTGTCCTGCCGCCTCGCCTACTTGGCTACCCATCTCTTACACCTGGCTGAGTCTACCTGAGAGGACATTGCCCACATGCTGTTTTGGGACCTTGTCATAACCCCCGTGTGGTATCTTAGAGCTTCATCCACAAGACATAGCCTTTATTTATTTTTTTAATTTTTTAAGTTTATTCATTTTGAGAGACAAAGAGGGAGAGAAAGAATCCCAGGCAGGCTCCGCACTGTCAGCGCAGAGTGTGATGCGGGGCTCAAACTCATGAATCATGAGATCATGACTGGAACCAAAACCAAGAGTTGGACATTCAACCAACTGAGCCACCCAGCTCAGGCACCCCTCAGGATATATTCTTTTTTATTTTTCTCCATAATATTTTATTGTCAAATTGTTTTCCATACAACACCCAGTGCTCTTCCCCTTAAGTGCCCTCCACCATCACCACCACCTCTTTTCCCCCCTCCCCCTTCCCCCTCAACCCTCAGTTCATTCTCAGCATTCAATAGTCTCTCAAGTTTTGCATCCCTCTCTCTCCCCAACTCTCTCTCCCTCCTCCGTT
>NC_043707.1:108260033-108316174 GCF_006229205.1 Suricata suricatta | reverse complement strand
GTGAGTTCCTTGTACATTTTCGATATTAGCCCTTTATCTGATATGTCATTTGCAACTATCTTTTCCCATTCTGTCGGTTGCCTATTAGTTTTCTTGATTGTTTCCTTTGCCTTGCAGAAGCTTTTTATCTTGATGAAGTCCTTTAATCAGCATGAAGAGTCCTAGGAGGCACACTGATTCTGAAATCGGAAATCCCAGGTTTCAGAGCTGGCTTAGTACCTTTTCACCTTGGACAAATCACTTAAACTCTTTGAACCTCAGTTTCTTCATCTGTAAATGAGGGGAAATGCCCACCCTGCTTTCTCCACCTAACTTTTGTGAGGATATAAGGATTCTATTATAACGTAAAATGGTAGGTGAGAGGTGATGATTATTATTTCATAAACACGTATCGAAGACCTACCAATATGTAAGCACCATGTGTGATGCATAGAGGAACCACACAGGCCCTGCTGAATCTCAATCCATGAGGAGGTTTGAATATGCCACTAGCCCCTAGCAGTCACAGACCAGGCCAGGAACAAGGGAACCAGAAGATGGGATCAGGGGAAGTCAGTGCTCAGGGACCAGAGACCAGGTAGAGGAAGGACTTCCTAGAAGGTCTGAGATCAGGCTGAGAACATTCAGCCTTCTCTTAAAATGGTCCAGTGTCAGAACACGTGGTTTGAGAATAAGAGGCTTGAAACTTGTCAGAGGCAAGGCAGGAACAGGGCCTCAGAGGTTGGAACTAGAGACAGACCAGTCCTTGATGAGACCTATGTCTCAGGGGTAGGGGACCTGGAGGGGCCACATGTCAGCCTGAACTGTAAGGCAGGACCTGTGGTCGGTGTGTGTAGACTCTTTGGGGAGTGAAGGAGAGAACGGGTGCCTGAAGCCGGCGGGGGGGGGTGGGGGGGTGGGCAATGAGAGTGAAGAGGGTGTTGGAGAGCCCTGTCCACAGAGAGGAGAGATGGGAACACAGAAAGGAGTGGCGGGGTGGGTGACACCACAAGGTCACTCTGAGGATAGGGAGGGGAGGAGAGAGCGGTAGCAACATGGATGGGCTTGTACGGGTGTAGGAGTTCCCTGCTGGTGGCTTTAATTTTCCCTAGAAAGCAGGAGATGGGATCACGTGCTGCATGTGAGGACAGGGTGCTAGGATGGAGGGTTAGGAAGGGTGGAGGATGCTTATGAGGCCACTGTGGAGAATGGACAGCCCAAAGACGCCACGCAGCAGAGCAGGCCACACGGCAGACCAGGAATCTGTAGTGGCACCAGCTGTGCTTGTGAAGGTTTCTCCAGCTGCCTTGGTCGTCCAGGCATAGGGGCAGGGGCGCTAAGTGAGGTAACCCCAGACCAGCCTCAGTTCCTAAAGTGAAGAGAAGGGTGCCCAGAGTCAGGGCAGGGACAGGACTTAGGTCATTCCAGAAGGGAGCGGTCATGGCCAGAATGGATTGTGCCAGCCCAGTGGCTGGCCAAGGATGTTCGTGCCCAGGACCCTCGTGTGTGGGGACAGCAGTAGTCTCTGGGGCAGAGAGCACACCGGCTTTCCTGAGAGGAAGTGGGCAGAGTCCTGGGCAGGTTGTACACTGTAATATGGAGGGGCCCAAAAGAACTGTGGTGGAGAATTCTGGAGAACGGCTGGCGAGGCAGTGTCACTGCACAAACCCGCGGGACTAAGATGTGCACCCAGGGGTGAGGGCCATTGGATCAGTGTTGCGGGGTGTATGCGAGAGGCTGGGGTATTGGGCACCACAGTCCCTGGGCCTTTGGTACAAAGATCTGGTCGCAGGTGGGATTTCTGAAAGCCTCAGTCAGTCACTCCAGAGCCTCCAGCCTCTTGAGTTAAAGCGAGGTGGCTCACACCTAGCCAGAGAAATCAGCGTCTGAGAGCAAGGCTGCACATCGGGGCTGCGGGAGTCCTAGTAGGGCTATTGGTGGTTGTGGTAAAGCAGCTACTGCCACCACCCCTACCTCTGACCCGGTACTCCCCGAGGGAGAGGGAGGGCATGGCTGATACCAAAACTGGGAGGGGAGGGAAGGAGGAGAAGGAACCTGACAGTTGTTGAGCAACATGGTGTGCCAGGAACTTTGCATGCTTTATCTCATTTCATCTCCACGGTAATCCGTGAGGCGGAGGTGTTAGCCCCATTTTACATTCATTCATTCAACAAATATTTCTGGAGTGCCTGCTAGGCATCAGGTGCTGCCCCAGGTGCTAGGGATACAGCAGGGAGAAAAATAAATGCACAGGCCTCCCTGCCTTCGTGGAGCTCGTATTCTAGTGGAAACAGGCAAGAAAAAAAAATCAAAACATAACAGTAAAATGTACAGTATATTAGATAGTGAGGAATGCCAGAGAAAACTAAAGCAGAGGTGGGGATCAGAAGGTTAAGGAACAGTTGCCATTTTGTTAAAATTTTTAATGCTTATTTTTTATTTAAAAAACTTATGTTTATTTTTGAGAGCGAAAGAGACAGAGCACAGGTTGGGGAGGGGCAAAGAGAGAGGGAGACACAGGATCTGAAGCAGGCTCCAGGCCCTAAGCACAGAGCCCGATGTGGGGCTCGAATCCATGGTCCGTGAGACTGAGCTGAAGTTGGACGCTTAACTGACTGAGCCACCCAGGCGCCCCTTTTAATGTTTATTTTCAAGAGAGAGAGAAAAAGCACACACGCTCAGAGAGGGCAGAGGCGGAGAGACCGAGGATCCGAAGTGGGCTCCATGCTGTCAGCACAGAGCCTGATGCAGGGCTCGAATTCATGAACTGTGAGATCATGACCTGAGCTGAAGTTAGATGCTTCACCCACTGAGCCACCCAGGCGCCCCAAGAGTTGCCACTTTAGATAGGATGACTGGGGAAGCACCCCCTGGGAAGATGACACTTACGAAAGACTCTGAAGGAGGTTAGGGAGGGGATGTGCTGATATCCAAGGGAGGAGCCTTCGGGGGTCAGGGAATAGCCAGTGCAAAAGCTTTGAGGTGGGATCCCAGAACAGGAAGGAGGACTGTGTTGCTGGGGTGGGGAATAGTAAGCGATGAAGTCAGAAAGTTAAGAGAAGTGCCAAGCGTGGGGAAATCATAGGTCATTTTAAGGATGGAGGATTTGGGGCAGAGGAGTATCGTAGGTTTTACAGGATCATTCTGGCCACTGTGATGAGAATAGACTGTTGCCAGGCAGGTTGGGAGTCCAGTTAGGAGACCGTTATAATAATCTACCAGAGAGATGATGGTGACTCGGACTGTGGTGGAAGCAGCAGAGGCGGTAAGAAGAGCCATCCTGAAGGCAGAGGTGACAGGTTTGCCAGCAAGCTCAGATGTGGGTGTGAGAGAAAGAGAAGAATCTAGGCTGACTTCAGGTGTTTAGCCTAAGCAACTAGAAGAATAAAGAAGGTGCTTTTTACCAAGATGGAGAGATGATTGCAAGAAAAGCAGGTTTTCAGGGGAGTATCTGGGACTCGAGTTTAAGCATGTAAAGTTTGAGCTGCCTGTTAGACATCCAAGTGGAGGTATGGGGAAGGCAGGGGATATACAGGTCTGGCATTCAGGGGAGAGGTCCAGGCTATGAAAACAGAAGAGACTGCCAAATGAGCGAATGTAGATGCAAAGGATCCACAAAGGAGAAAGAAACAGAAGAATGCCCCCATATCATAGGAGGAAGACCAGGAAAGTATGGTTTTCTAGAAACCAAAGTAAGTAAGTATTTTAAGTGGAATGATGAGCTGTATCATATGTTGCTCATAGGTAGGATACACCTATAAGTTGTCCAAACTAGGACACTTTTAGTAATTACTCCAGGATAAGACAAGGACTCCAAGATCATCCCAGGAAAATCAGAATGTTGTGTGGTCACTCTACTAACCAACTAATTGAATTGACCATTGGATTTAGCAACGTGAAAGTTGGTGACTTTGAAGTTGGTTGGGAAGGAGCCATTACAATGGATTCAGGACACATGGGAGAAGAGAGCTTAGCAATGGCAGGGGTAGGTGACCCTTTCAAGGTGTGTTTCTGTAAAGAGAAAAAAAGCAAATGCATGGTAGCTGAACTTAGGTGGTAGATATATAGGCAATCATTGTAGTATTCTTTCAATCTTTCTGTATGTTTGATTTTTTTTTCTAATAGAGAGCTGGGAAAGTTAGAATGTTAAAACTTTAAAAGAGGGAGGGGGCAGGGGCAAGTTCATTGTAGGGGGAAAATAACATCTCTAGGCTAACGGAATAATCCGGAAATGAGATGGTGCAGGAATGAAGCCTTCCCAGAGCAGTGTCTGTAGGCAGTGGGAGGGGATCAGGTCTAGGGAACGAAAGTTGGCTCCATGGTGAGCATGGAGAGTTCAAGTAGGAAAGAAAGTAGAGACTGGGGGCACAAATGCAGGCAAGTGGTGGCACGGAGCTTGTGGAACCCCTGGTCTGTGTCCGCTCTTTCGGTGCCTTGGTAAGCGAGGCCATCTGTGCATAGTAAGAAAGGGAGGCGATGCTGGGGACGTGACAAGAGAAAGTGAATAGTTACCTAGAATGGGAGAATGAGCTAGTAACTTATAGTACAGTTGCCAGGCAACACAGGGGCCTCACTCATTCCCAATTGAGGTGAGACAAGGGGCACCTTGGTGGCTCAGTCAGTTAAGCATCTGCCTCTTGATTTCTTTTTTTTTTTTAAATGTTTTTAATTTATTTTTGAGAGACAGAGACAGACAGTGCGAGCAGGGGAGGGTCAAAGAGAGAGGGAAGTACAGAATCTGAAGCAAGCTCCAGGCTCTGAGCTAGCTGTAGGCATAGAGCTTGAATCCATGAGCCGTGAGATCATGACCTGAGCTGAAGTCGGACACTCAACCGACTGAGCCACCCAGGTGCCCCTGCCTCTTGATTTCAACTCAGGTCATGATCTCATGGTTCATGAGATCAAGCCCTGCATCCAGCTCCATGCTGACAGTGCAGAGCCTGCTTGTGATTCTCTCTCTCTTCCCCTCCCCTCCTCATGCTCACTCTCTTGCTCTCTCTCTGTCTCAAAATAAATAAACATTAAAAAAAAAAAAAAAGGATGAGATGAACCAGCAAGCATCTTTCTCCGGCCAGCTTCCTTCACCTGTGCAGGCACATGCATGGAGTAAGTAGGGAGAATTTAGCCACAGTTGTGTTTAGGCAGACTGAGAGAGGAGCGAAGAAGCTGAGGGTGAATTAAGGAAGTGATTGTGATTGATGTGGAATTGAAGATGGGTGAGAATTGCAGTGTGAACAGAAGGAGGTGAAGGACAGTGGAAAGATGGAAGAACCTCTGGCTTGAAGATCTAGTGAAGGATGGGAATTTAGCTACAAGAGTAAGTGAGCTATGCTTACAGAGGTGGACGCGGCCAGAGAGCCAGTTTGAGAGTGGGATTAGAGAGGGCTTTGGTTATCAGTAATGACCCGGTCTAGGGTGTAATTTAGGAGTAAATAAGCGAAGTGGGGTAGAGAATAAGATCACCAGGGGAAGGGAGGTCAAGGCAGGCCCACCTTGGAGTTTACCAGTTTCTAGTTTAGAAGGAACCTCATCTCTCCTGCTCCTGCTTCATGAGGAAGGATTATGCTACAGGTATTGAGACCGATGATAGCCGCTTTACGGTTTCTCTTCTGCACTTTATTTTACACTGAGACGAGTTTTAGGAAAGGAGCCTGCTAAGGAAGGTGGTGCTGGATTTCACCGAATCTGAGGACCAGTCTGTGGTCACAGTCAAGGCTGGCAGAGATCAGAAAGCAGCAAAGGTCATAAGGGAGAAGAGAGCCCGTCAAGCATCAGAACTGAGGGTCTTGACTATCAAGTGTAAGAGATTGAGTCACAGAGGCCGTTATAAGGTATCAGTAGGTAAGATTAGGTATTTGAACCTAAATCAATGATATCAATGATAGGAAACTCCTGAAGATCTTCTAAAGAAGGGCAGGGTGGGTGGGGGCCTGTTTGTCTGTAGGACCCTTTATTCTACCAGGCATTAGCAATGCATGTCTTGGGCAGAACATGGAATGGCTACAGCAAGTCTCTGGTCCTTCCTGGTGGTTGGCTGGATGGCCATGCAGAGCTGAGTGCAGCAGGAAGAGGAGAACACAGGATGGATGGGTGTGAAAGAGGAATTTAAATGCTGCAGCTCCGTGGTTTATGGCTGTGACAGATCCCTGCCCCATGTGCAGGGCTCAGGTGTTGTGGCTGGTCATTCATTTGTTCATCGATTAACTACAATATGCTAGGGGCTCTTCTGAGTATTAAGGATCTAGTGGTAAGGGTAAGACATGGCGATAAGACAGTCTATCTCACAGGACACCTCTCAGCTTATTGTTCAGATGTTAGACCTCTTGGCTTTGCAGGGGCCAGGATGTCTGTGTGGAGGCGAAAAATGGCGTGGGAGTAGCAGCATCTGTGCTTTACGTGGGCTGGAATCCTTACCGTGAGGCTAGTCTCCCTGTGGATCTGGACAGTAACACTGTGACTGGTGGGGTTCCCATCTGTCACTAGCTTGACCCATTCCATTTGGAGTGAGAACATCCCACCCATGCAGCCTCACCCAAGGTCTCCAAAGTCCAGAGCAAAGCCGGGGCCCATGGACTAAAAAGATTGCTAGCATATTCCCTGTAGGAACAGCATGCCCAGAGCGACCTGCACAGGAAATTCCAAGAGCAGTCTGCATTGATGCCTTGTCCACCCTGGACCAGTGGAGAGGTGTGTGACATCATCCAGCATATGGGGACAGAGGCTCAGGCTTCTGTGGGCGGCACAGTTGGCACAGCCTTCAGGTTCCCTGTGGATAGAAGCAGCTAGACCACACTGAGGCCCCAGAAACAGCAAGCAGCCAAATAGGTTGCCCCTTAGTCTGTGATTGAAAAAAGGAAGGGGGCATAGGTTTAGGGAAAGATTATGGATTCCTTTTTAAAAATATGTCGAACTCAGGTGCCAGTGAGATATCTTGGCCAAGACACTGCAAATGCAGCTGGGTAATAACAGGATATAGGTCTGGATTTGAGATGGAGATTTGGCACCCACCAGTTGGGCATATGCGTCCGGGTATTTGGAACTTGAACCCTCTTAAGACAGTCATGTTTTCTAGTCTTTTCTTTCCAGTCCTTCCTGGGCCCATAAGCTGTGGTGGGATGCAGAATAGATGGTGGTCAGCAGCAACTGTCCTATGCCCTTCCCCGGGGCTCCTTCCCCAGTCCCCTTTTCTGAGGGCAAAAGGTCTCATCTGACAAGACAGCTTCTGCTCATTCACTGTCATGTCTAAGCAGAGGGAAAAAATGGTTGAAGCCTTCTTCTAAAAAACATTTGTCTGTGGGCCTGAGAAAGTAACGTGCCTGTATGAGTTTCCTACAGCTGCTATAACAAACTATTCTCTCACAGTTCTGGAAGCCAGGAGTCCAAAATAAGCATCCTTGGGCCCAAATCAAAGTGTCAGCAGAACCACACTCCCTTGGATGCTCTGGGAGATTTATCTATTCCTTGCCCTTCCAGCTTCTGGTGGCTGCTGCTGTTCCCTGGCTGGTGGCCACATCACTTCAGTCTCTGCCCCTGTGGTCGTATTGTCTTGTCTTCTGCATATGGTAAAACCTCTTACCACCTCTCTCTTATAAGGACACTTGTGAATGCAGGAGGGCCCACTTGGATAATCTAGGCTAATGTCCTCATCTCAAAATCCTACCTTCATGAAGCTTATGTCCGACCAGGGAAGCACAGACACTAAACAACTAATCGGGAAATTATTTAGTAAATCAGAACAAGATAAACACTGTGGGGAAAAATAAAGAGTACGGTAAGGAGGTAGGAGCAGGTTACAGTGTTAAATAGGATGGTCAGAGTTCACCTTGTGGGAGAGGTGAAATTTGAATGAAGACTGGAGGGAGAAGAGGGATAAGCCAAATGGATATCTCGAGGAAGAATGTTCCAGGCAGAGTAAAGGCCCTAAGACAGCAAGGAGTATGGCTATGGTGCAGTGAGCAGGGGGAGAGGAGCAGGAGAGAAAGTGGGAGAGAGGGTGTCAGGGATCACGGATGATCTTGTAGACCATTGCAAGAACTTCATCCTTTACTGCAACTGAGATAGGAAAACACTGCATGTGGGAAGATCAATCTTTGACGGAAGAACGGACACCTCTCAGCTTTATCAAGGGCGAGGAGGGGATGGAGCAGGTGCGGGTGGTTTGGTGGGAGGCAGACCTCTGACTCCACTTAGCACACGTTCCCCCAGCACCTAATCTACTATGCCGGGCACAGTTCTAGGCGCTGGGGGATATGGCAGTGAACAAACTAGGCAGACCTCAGCCCTGTGGAGCCTGCATCTCCATATTATAATACACTGCTACACATGAGAGAGAATAAGCAAATAACAGGGTAATTTTACACAGTGCTAAATGAGAAAAAGAAGAAAAGCAAGCTGAGTAATGGTGCCAGGAGGAGGAACCCCCTTTAGAAGGAGTCAGAGAAGACTTCTCTGAGGCATTGGAACAGAGATCTGAATGAAAATGATGAGCCAGCCTTGGGAAGAGCCAGAGTGTTCTGGAAAGTCCCAGACACAGAAAAAAATGTATTCAAGAACTTGAGTTGACAGAAGGCCAATATAATGTTAAGAGGGTGAGTAAGGAGAATGTCTGAAATGGAGTGAGAGATAGGTGAGCATTTGGCCTTGTTACCTGTAGTTCGGTTTTATCCAGAGAGTGCTGGGAAGGTCTTAAGCAGAGGAATGACATATTATGTTTGATAATTGAAGAGTATCATTCTGGCCTTTCTAGAGAATGGATTGCAGGCAAGAGTGGAAGCTGGTGACTGACCATCGCAATTGTGAAGAGGTGATGATTTGGACCTGTATAGAAGCAGTGGAGATAGAGATAAGCAGATAGATTTCTAATATGTTCAGAGATTAATAGGATTTCTTTTTTATTATAATTTTTTTACGTTTTTTTTTTTGAGAGACAGAGAGAGACAGCATGAGCAGGGGAAGGTCAGAGAGAGAGGGAGACACAGAATCCAAAGCAGGCTCCAGGATCTGAGCTAGCTGTCAGCACAGAGCCCAACATGGGGCTCGAACCCATGAACTGTGAGATCATGACCTGAGCTGAAGCCGAATGCTTAACCAACTGAGCCACCCAGGTGCCCCTAATAGGATTTCTGATATACTGGATGAGAAGTAGCCAAGAAAAAGAGAGGAATGAAGAATGACTCCAAGGGGGTGGGGGGGCACCTGGGTGGCTCAGTCAGTCAAGCATCCAACTCTTGATCTCAGCTCAGGTCTTGATCTCAGGGTCATGAGTTCAAGCCCCGAATTGGGTTCCATGCTGGGTGTTAAGCCTACTTTAAAAAGAAAGGAAGAAACTCTTGAGGGATATCATCCAGTTGGTAGGATGGAAGTTTGTGTGTGAAATAGGGGTTCCCCTTTGTAGAATGTGATGACCTGGGTAAATGGAACTGAAACAGAAAACACGGTGACTCTCAGGTTTTTCTTGGTCAACTGCATTGGCCTTGCCTTCCTCGCCATCAAAACCAAAACCACCACCCCAGCCCCATGGTCCTAGGCGTCATTAATACTCATCATTTCTCTGAGTTCCATTATGTTCCCATCCTTCCAACAGACCTGATATGGCGATGTCCATGATTGTATTCATCCAGCTGCGTCTCTGCTCCTGCTTCTGGGCCGCTGAGCTGCTAATGGAGAACGTAACACATGCATGGGCAGCACTGGGCTCCATGGTCTCCAGCCTCTGCTGAATGCTCAGTGCTGCTTAGCACTCCTTGTCCCTGGTGGACTTATCACAGTGACTGTTCCATCTCTTTACCATCACAGGTTACTGCAGTCTACACCTTCATACCCACAACTCCCCAACTCCCCAACCCCAGGTGTTTCCCAGAGCAGAGCATCTGTCTGCTGAGCATTCTCTCAGGTTCCCCTACCTCCAGCCCCACTATCAGAGTAGCCATCTTCACATCCTGCCCCCCTGATTCCAGGGAGAAGGTATTCTGCCTTCTGTGTTCCTCCCCTCCTACTCTGGATCCTGCCCCCTTCCCTCCTTGGGCCTCGTTCCCCTGTCCCCCTGCCCCATCTCTTGTACCCCTCCCTCTTCTGCTTGTCTCCTTCTGGCCCAAATAAAATACTCATTGCGTATCCACCCCCTACTCTGCAGCAGAGTACCATCTATTTCTGTCTTCTCCCTCACTACCAAGTTCCTTCAGCAGTGGTCTAAGCTCTTCTGAACATGCTCTTACTCATCTCCCCCCTCAGTCCACTGCAGGACAGGCTCTGTCCTCTCTCCATCCCCAATAAGGTGCTTCCCAGAGGGGCAGGTGGGTTTTGTGTATTCCCAAAGGCAGTGTGACCAGTAAAAATATGGGTACAAGTAGTGCCAACCCATGAGGTTGTTGTGAGGATGAAATAAGATAATGTGGGTAGAGCACTTAGAACAGCGTCTAGGAGGTAGTAAGGTCTCGATAACTGTAAATTGCATTATTACTGTTGTGATTATTGTGACCCTTATCAGATATTTCACAGCTGTGTCTATCTGTGCTTGGCTGCTTTACCCATCATCCTCGGAGGCAGGGACTCTGAGCTGTTGTAGCACGCATTGACGAGATGGATGGTGGGCACCGAAGACACGTGGCCCCTGTGGACAATCTGGCCATCACCCAGACCCTCTCAGGGAGAGGGGTGCTTGCCTCTCCGCAGCTTCTCAGCTCACAGTTCTCCCCTTTGCCTCCCCGTGCTTCCCTCCCCTCACTAGGCCCCTTCCTTCCCTCCTTCATCCACATTAGACACAGGCTGTCAGCACCGTCAGTGGGAGCCCTGTCAGCAGGAGCCTGGGCACCGCTCCCTTGAGGGCGCCTGGCTTGGCCTTTCCTCTCCTCCTTCAGCGTAGGCCTCCCTTCCTGTCATGCATGTCATACATGTGGCTCCAGTCTGTCTGTGGCCACAGTCCTGGAGCAGGCCGAGGGGCAGTAGCTGGCAATATTTCAGATTTGGGAAGGGTTTGCTTTGAAACAACACAAGTGTCGCTAGATGCCTGGCTCTTTGGAGCAGGGAGATCCAGGTTTCCATGAGGAGCCTCAAGAAGGCAGCCCCCAGACCTCCACAGCTGAGCAAAACTTTGGCCTGGACTGGCCCAGCAGGGTCCACACTGTGGAGCCCCCCAGCTGAGCTGCTCCTCCTGCCTTCAGCCAGCAGGCATTTGCTGAACACCTGCTGTGCACTTGGCCGTGTGTTGGGGCTGCCACACAGTCTGGTGGGGAACCGGCGATTGCACTAGCGTGTGTAAGTGCCATGAGGACAGAGTGTGCAAAGAACCACGGAGACCAGAGGAGGGCTCCGTCAGCCATGCGTGGCTCAGGGAAGACCTCTTACCTTTATTTTATTTCTTTTTTAAGTTTATTTATTTATTGGTGAGAGGGGCACCTGGGTGGCTCAGTGGGTTAAGTGTCCGACTCTTGGTTTCAGCTCAGGTCGTGATCTCATGGCTTTGTGGGTTTGAGCCCCGCATCGGGCTCTATGCTGGCAGTGCAGAGCCTGCTTGGGATTCTCCCTCTCTCTCTCTCTCTCTCTCTCTCTCTCTCTCTCTCTCTCTCTCTCTCTCTCTCTCCCCCACTCCTCCACTTGCTCTCTTGCTCTCTCAAAATAAATAAATAAACTTTGAGAGAGAGAGAGAGAGAGAGTGTGTATACAAGTGGGGAAGAGGCAGACAGAAAATCTTAAGTAGGCTCTGCACTGACAGCATGGAGCCCAACGCAAGGCTTGATCTCACAAATCATAAAATCAGGACCTGAACCAAAATCAAGAGTCACACACTTAACTGACTGAGCCACCCATATGTCCCAGGACTTGTACCTTTAGAAAGTAGAGGTACTGGTGTCTGGTTGAAGAATGAGCAGAAATTCAGCCTGTGAATGAGAAGGGGAAGAGAATTCCAGGTGAAGGGAATAGCAAGTATAAAAGCGTGGATGCATTAAGGAGTCTGGCAGGTCATAGAAACCCTACAGAGTTGGGTGTGGGTAGCACTTAGGGAAAGGGAGGAGAGAGGGTATCTGGGGCAGGAGAGGTAGACAGGAGCCGGATCACAGGGGCTGAATAAATCAGACCCAAGACCTTAAACTTTATCCTCTAGGCAGCAGCTGCCATGGGTAGAAGCACATATCAAAATAATTCAAGCACAAAGAAAATGAATTGGTTCCTGTAACTGGTAAGTTCAGGGACTGAACTATCTTCAGGCCCACCTGAATATAGGACCCAAACAGTGTCTTTCTCCCCATGTTTTGGCTCTGTGTTCATCTAGGTTTGCCTGTTCTGTAGACCGTTTGCTCTGGGTAGCCACAAGATGGCTCCAGCAGCTCTAGGCCCAGGGTCAGCCAATTTTTTCTTAAAGGTCCAGTTAGGGGGCGCCTGGGTGGCTCAGTCCGTTAAGCATCCGGCTTCCGCTCAGGTCATGATTTCACGGTTCATGGGTTTGAGCCCCGCGGCTGGCTCTGTGCTGACAGCTAGCTCAGAGCCTGGAGCCTGCTTCATGTCTCCCTCTCTCTCTGACCCTCCCCTGCTTGCGCTGTCTCTCTCTGTCTCTCAAAAAAAAAAGGTCCAGTTAGTAGATATTCTGGCTTTGTAGGCCACAAACTATTGCCAAAGCTACTTAATTCTCCTGTTAAAGCTTGACAGCAGGCACAGACATTAGGTAAATGAATGTGTTTTAATAAAACTTTATTTATGGAAACCGGCAGCTGGTCTCCGGGCTGTGGTTTGTACAAGCCCTGTTCTTGGCTTACGTGGTCATGACAAGTTACTGTCTCAGAGAGAAAGAGAGACTCCCATATCCCCCAGTGTCCAAATATCAGACCTCAGAGAAGAATTTGATTTGTCCAACTTAGATCAGGTGTCCATTGTTAAGGCAGTTACTGTGGTCAGGGGTGGGGGGCAGTGAACTATCCTGATTGGCTCATCCCAGCAGCAGGGGGAGTGGGTTCAGCTCAGCAGGACCATACCGAATGAAAAGTAGCGTGCATTTACACAGGGAGGGGGAAGGAATGCAGATACCCACTGCAGAGCGCCAACAAGAAAGAGCATGAACCGAGTGCCCAAACTTTCCAGTGATGATCTGGCTTGAAATTGGTCCTGACACAACGTCAGGGCACCAGGCCAACCCTGGCGGTGCAGATGTACGCCCTACCCTGGCCTTTCCCTCCGTGCAGCGTTTACACCCCACCTGCTTTATTTACACCAGTCAGAATACACTCGCCCACTCATTCCTTCCTCATGCACTGCTCCACCCCCTGGGTGGGACTAGAGGGCAGATCCATTGGGAGGGGGCACCAGGCTGAGCTCCTCTGCCCCTTGGTGGGCACTGCTTTGCTCCGTCTGGCCTCAGCAGTATCTCACCTTGTCTTGAAGAGAAGGTTCTCTTCTGTCCTGTGCCTTTGCCTATGCTCCCCTTCTCTTGGAACACTCTTCCCAACAGTCTCCACCAGGCTCATTTACTTATCTTTCAAGGCCCAGCTCAGTTTTGCTGTCATCTTTTTCTCCTGTAGCCCTAAGTCAGTCTAAGACCTTTGGATCCCTACCTGTTACAAAATGCACGATGTCAGACACATTTTACGATTATTTGGTTTCCTGTGTCAGCTATTAGCCCCTTGAGGGAAGGGCAAGGGCTCACAGGGGCTGGCACTGAGTAGGCCAGTAGTTGTTGGGTAGGGTGGCATTTTCCATTCCGTCTAGTGCCACACAGGATAAGGAGGCAGGAGCTCCGTCCTGACATTTGGCACAGGACTTGCTGGCTGTTACCCATTGTTTGTGTCCTCTACCTTGTGCTGCGTCTCCCTGGGCATATGTCCACTTGTCCTACAGGTTTACCATCCCTTTTCTTCCTGTTCTCCAGGGGACCTATTCAGGTGGCCAGTGAGGGAAGTATGCAGGAAGACAGAGGTTTGCAAGACATTTAGGAAGTGCTCACCTTGCTGCCGTGGATGTATACCAAGGTCTTACCAGGCAGGGCCTTTTATGCTGGGGCTCCTGCAGCAAGATCCCAAACAAGACCAGGTAGATTCTAGAAAACCCATGTGCCTTTGTGTTGTCTGCCTCACCACTTCCCAAAACAGGTTCTGGGACAGCGGATCTGTGGGGTTCTGCTTTCACTCTGCTGGTTGACAGTCTCATTTTGGGGGGCCAAGGTCTACAGCTGAATCTAAGACGGTTTGGTGGTGGCCCCTGGTCCTCAGGACCCACAGCTGGGCTCTGCCTTCCCCTTGTCCCCTTGGCTGCTCGGGCTGCTCACACGCACTGGGATGAGTAGCTAGAGGCCACACAGGCACAGACGGAGAACTGAAGGTGTGTGTCGCCCTAATCCAGCAAACCCACATCCAGAGATACCTTCTTCAGTCCAGTTGGTGTGAACTAGGATCCTTCTCTGGGGCTGCTGGTGCCCACATGTAAGTCCTCCCCACCCCCTCATAAGATCCAGTCTCCTTTCTTGCTGGTCCCTGGATGGAGGCTAAAGTGCTGAACCTTCAGGGCGCCTGGGTGCCATTTAAGCATTTAAGGGCCCAACTTTAGTCAGGTTATGATCTCACAGTTTGTGAGTTCAAGCTGCACATCGGGCTCTGTGCTGACAGTTCAGTGTTTCAGGTTCTGTGTCTCCCTCTCTTTCTGTCCCTGCCCTTCTCACACTCTGTGTGTCTTTCTCTGTTTCTCAAAAATAAATAAATATTAAAAACAATTTTTTTAAGTGCTGGATCTTCCGTAATGATTTAGGTTGATAAGCCAGAGTTGGGGACATTCACCTTCTACAGTGCACCTCACTCACACCACTGGGCATAAAATGAGCTGAAAGATATCTTTAGAGGGTCCTGGGGTCACAGCCTTATTATGAGAGGCACTGCGGCCGGACCCACCCTCATCCTGTGCCCTCCTAGTGCCACAAGCGTCCAAACCCCTGTGCTCTAGGATCTAAGGAGAAAAGAGGGACGGGTTCCAGTGCTACTTCCCTCTCCTCCTTCTCCTGTTCCTTCTCACGCACTCACACACCCTGCTGAAACCCGACCCTAAGGCTGCCTCGCGTGCTGGAGCCCCGGGCTGGCAGGCTGGGGCCCGTCCATCCGCCTGAGCCTGCCCCACCCTCCCCTGCTACCCCCCCAGGCCGGGGCAAACAGGTCAGGCGTCCCACACCCCCGCTAGTCTGACCAGTCCTTCTGGACCTCAGAGGCCACCTCCACCCTGGCCAGGTCCCCAGACTGGCACACTCGTCTCTGGACGGAAGCCCCTGGTTCTGTTCCAGGTGTAGCATGAGGCTCTGCACAAGCCACCTGCAGAATTAACACGAACACACGTACATGCACCACCTCTACCATCACCCCACCCCATTTCCTGTTGTTTATGGCCCCTGGCACAGCTTCCAAGGCCTCTGTAGGCACTGAGCCACCCCGTGGGGGCTGAGCAAAGTGCAGTGGAAACACTACAGGAGGATGACAAGCCTACCTGGGGGCGTCAGGGAAGGCTGTCCAGAGGAAATAGCATTTGAACTGAAAGAATAACAAGGGATTTTCCAGGCAGATAGAGATGGGAGGGGATTGGGGAATAGAGTGTGTGTTTGGGGGGACATTTCAGGCAGCGACACTGCACGTGTAAGTGCATGGAGACCAGCATGTTCAGGGAGCTACAAATAGTGCCCTGTACTGGAACCTAACAGTAGTCTCCGAAGCATAAATCCCCATTACATTAGATTGAGGAGTGAATAGGAGACGGGGGAGTTGAGGTAGAATAGCCATTGCTCTTTCTAGATGTCCCGCCATGAAGGGATAGAGAGAGATGGGTAACTAAAGGGGTACATGGTCAGGAAAGTTTGTCAAGTGGGTTTGTGTGTTTGTTTTCACATAAGAGAGACCTGAGCTTCACTGCATGCTTGGCGGGGGGTGGGGGGGAGACAAACATGCAAGGGCACCAGAGTATGCTAGGGAGATCGGCTTTGGTGGGCGTAGGGGAGGGATAAGGAAGCAAGAAGCTGAATGAGTTCCTGTCTAAGCATCCTGGATTAGGCTGTGAAATGAGAGAAGAAATAATCTGCTTAAACAAAGTTGGGATGGTTAGAGAATTTGTGGAGCATGGAGAAGGTTTGGAATAGCTGAGGAAAGTTGAGGGTCCAACCTAAAGTTCAAGTCTATGAATTTGCATTGGCATCAGTTTGTGTGAGTGTGTGTGTGTGTGTGTGTGTGTGTGTGTGTGTGTGTTCTAGCAGCACAAAGAGTACAAGAGTGTAGGATTAGATTAAACTCTGAGTGGATTTTGCCTAACGAATGGGGGTCCCGGGTCCTGGCAAGAAAGACATGAGAAATGGATGGGATTCTAGCCAGGAAAGAGATATAACCTGAGAATTAAGATAATTTTTCTAACTAAGACTCAGAATCCAGAAACAATAAGGTAAAAAGTTGATAAACTTGACTACATTTTTTAAAAATCTATTGCAAAAACTGAGGGGGATAAAAGAAAGCAAGAAAATGCCATAAGCCGAGTAAAAGTTATATAAACAAACTAGGAGGAAATATTTGTAATTGTATCTCAGTGGATTCATATATTTAATATATGCAGAGCTTCAAAAAAAGGGGAAGATTGTTAGCTAACACTATGTTGGTGATTATAATGCAATATACAAGCATATCAAACCAACACATTCTACATCTTACACTTACACAGTGACACAACCTAGATGTCGATTATATCTCAAAAAATCTGGGAGAGGGGCGCCTGGGTGGCTCAGTCGGTTAAGCCTCCGGCTTCAGCTCAGGTCAGATCTCACGTTCGTGGGTTCGAGCCCTGCATCCGGCTCTGTGCTGGCAGCTAGCTCAGAGCCTGGAGCCTGCTTCCGGTTCTGTGTCTCCTTCTCTTTCTGCCCCTCCCCCTCTCATGCTCTGTCTCTATATCAAAAATAAATAAAACATTAAAAAAAATTGGGAGAAAATGCTGGGAGGGAAAAAAAAAGAGAAAACCAATAACCCTATAGAAAAATGAACAACAGATAGGAACAACGGTAACAGAAAAAGAAGTGCAAGTGGCCCTTTTATAAATATAGCAATGTGCAATTTCACTTATTAAAAAAAGAGATACAAATGAAAACAAAACAGAGATGCTATTTCTTTCCTATCAGACTGGCAGAATTGCGTGTTTGACAGTGTACTTTTACACTGTTATGTAGCACAAGCCCTATAGAGGGGAATTCGGCGACATGGAGCCAAATTACAAATGTGCATTTTCCCTCTGACCCAACCAACCCACTCCTAGGAATCTATTCCAAAGATATGTTGGCAAAGAGAAAAGACGTGTACGTGAAGTCATTCATTGTAACCGCTGTTGGTAGAACCTACTTTACACAAGATTACAACAAACCAAGGGACTGAATAATATGATCAAGTATGTAATTCTGTATACTACTATGGAGTGATTACCACAGTGTATTATATAGCAAACAACACAAAACCTCAGTGGGCAAAACAGTATATGTTATCTTTTTATTGAATAAAGAAGGGAATAGGAATAGTAGTACTCTGCACACAGACACACACACGTGAAAAAAGGAAGGATAAAATAAAAATGAATTCATTGTAAGAATAATACTAATGTGAATAAAATACAAATAAAATGAAATTAATAATAAAAAAATACTAGAGGGGAATAGAAGCAACAGAAGTCAGACATAGAGATCATTGTTAGACTCCTATGAATGTATCTTGTTTTGAGAATTTAGTTTGGTACTAGGTCAAGTGTTATATTGTCATAAAACAAAAGCAAATTAAAATGAGGTATAAGCAGCTCGTAAAAACCAAAAGCAAAATGAAACAAATGGACTTAACTATGTATTACTGATGAATTAAAACTCAGCAGAATTATTTCAAGTGGCAAAAGCGAAGTCGTTTGTCTGTACTTCTCTAATAGGGTATACCTGGAGGCAAAAAGAACTGTAAAGAAATCGTAAATTGTTTTTAGTAATGAAAGTGTTAGTAACATTATGCTGAAAGTATTATGTATATTTTCTACATGTATCTATATGTAAATATGTATTAATATAAAGCAGATAAGTAATTGTGTTGATACCACTATAGGCAAGAATGTCTACTTAATTGAAAAGAGATACACAGGGGACTCTGGGTGGCTCAGTCAGTTAAGCATCCAACTTCAGCTCAGGTCATGATCTCACGGTTTGTGGGTTTGAGCCCCGCATCGGGCTCTGTGCTGACAGCTCAGAGCCTGGAGCCTGCGTCTCCCTCTCTCTCCCTGCCCCTACCCCACTCACGTTCTGTCTCTCTGTCTCTTAAAAATAAATTTTTGAAAAACATTAAAAATTTTAAAAAAGAAGATATACAAAAATAAAGGAAGCTTACATAGATGACTTTTATGATATGTGAATTATATCTCAATAAAGCTATTAAACAAGAAAAAAGAAAGTAAGTGCAAATCTTATAATCCTGAATTGGGATTGGGAATACTAGTATAAATGCATGATGTATTTTCTGTTTGTGGGGTGCCTGGGTGGCTCAGTTGGTTGAGTGTCCAACTCTTGATTTTGGCTCAGGTCATGAACCCAGAGTCATGGGATTGAGCTCCATGTGGGTCCCCACACTGAGTATGGAGCCTGCTTAGGATTCTCTGTCTCTCTCTCTCTCTCTCTCTCCCTCCCTCTCTCCCTCTATCACGCCTGCATGTTCTCTAAAAATAATAATAATAAATAAATAAAATGTTAAAAAAATTATTTCCTGGCCTTTTTCCCCTGAAAAGGCCTGGGAAAAATGACTAACCATAGTGACATGAGCGACCCAACCACCCAGATGGTGGTCTTTAAATACCATTTCTATTAAAGGAACCAGGACTCCTTGGAAAATGTCTGACTTCAGATGGAGACAAGAAATGTACAGGATGAACCTGGGAACATCTTCACATACTCGAACGCAAGGACATTTTCTTTCCTTGATGACTGGAGTGTGTCAGAAGGATTCAGGAGCCAAAATAAAAGACCAAAGAGAGAAAAAGAGAGAGAAGGAAACCTATGGGTTAGAAAGAGACTAGAGACCAGCCCAATTCAGTGTGTGGACCATGCTTCTCTAATAGGGTATACAACTATCTAAATAACAACTATTAAAATAAACAACAAACATTAATGAGATAATTGGAGAAATCTGAAACTGACAACTTTTTGCTATTAAGAAATTATAGTGTTTTAGGTGTGATAATGGCTTTAAGAGGAGTTGTCTAGGTGTGGTTATGTTTGTTTGTTTTAAAGTTTATTTTTGAAAGAGAGAAAGAGGGAGAGAGCATGAGCAGGGGAGGAGCAGAGAGAGAGGGAGACACAGAATCTAAAGCAGGCTCCAGGCTCTAAGCACAGAACCCAACGCAGGGCTTGAATCCATGAACCAGAAAATCATGACCTGAGCTGAAATCAGATGCTTAACTGACTGAGCCTCACACAGGGTGCCTCTGTAGTTAGGTTTTTAAAGATGTACTTGTCTTCTAGAAATTAATGCTAAATAAAGTATTCTATGGATGAAATGGTATGATTTCTGGGAATTTCCAAAATAATACACAAAGAAAGTAGATAGGGTAGAAGGGAAACAAAATTGATCATGATTGATAATTGCTGCATCTGCGTAATGGGTCCATGGGGATTCACTGGTTTGTTTTTCAACTTTTGTGCATATTTGAAATTTCCCATAATAAAAAGTTTTTAAAATATCTCCACAGGAGGAAAAAAAGAGTACCCTTTGCACAAAGGTGCACCCAACTAGCAGAAAGAAATGTTAGAGGAGAATGATTTACTCTCTCAAGGAATAAAGAAGGTCCACAAAATAAGTATCTAAAACAGAAAGACCCAATAAAAGAGCAAGGTGAAATGGACAATGTTTAAAAACAGATAATAAAAACAAGAAATAAATAGGTTGTACACTAGAGGCAAAGATTTTTTAAAATTTTCTTTCTTTATTTTTCTTTATTTAAAAAAAATTTTTTTATAATTTATTTTTGAGAGAGAGAGAGAGACAGCATGAGAAGGGGAGGGTCAGAGAGAGAGGGGGTCACAGAAACCAAAGACAGGCTCCAGACTCTGAGCTAGCTGTCAGCACAGAGCCCATCATGGGGCTCGAACCCACAAACCACATGTGAGATCATGACCTGAGCTGAAGTCCGATGCTTAACTGACTGAGCCACCCAGGCGCCCCTCTATATTTATTTTTAAGAAAGAGAAAATGAGCAAGTGCACAAGCAGGGGCGGGTCAGAGAAGGAGAGAGAATCCCAAGCAGGCTCTGCACTGTCAACAGCGCAGAGTCCAACACGGGGTTCTAACGCATGAACTGCAGGATCATGACCTGAGCTGAAATCAAGAGTCAGCCGCTTAACCAACTGACCCATGCAGGCACCCCCAGAGGCAAAGATTTTTTTTTTTTTTTTTTTGGATACAGAGAGAGACAGAGCATGAGAGGGGGAGGGGCAGAGAGAGAAGGAGACACAGAACCGGAAGCAGGCTCCAGGCTCTGAGCTAGCTGTCAGCACAGAGCCCGACGCGGGGCTCGAACCCACGAACGTGAAATATGACCTGAGCCGAAGTCGGAGGCTTAACCGACTGAGCCGCCCAGGCGCCCCTAGGCAAAGATTTTTAAGAAACACTTATCAGACCCATTTAATGCTTTGTCGGGCTCTCTCCCATGAATTTTTTTTGTTCATGGCTCTAGGTGCTATAACAAACTACCGTAAACTGGGTGGCTTCTCAACAACAGAACTGTATTTCTCACAGTTCTGGAGGCTGGAAGTCGGAGACCGTTGTACCAGCAGGGTCGGTTCTGGTGAGAGGCATCAGAGGACAGACTTCTCCTTGTATCTATCCTCCTAGGGTCAAAAGAGAGCTCATTAACTCTCTAGCATCTTCAGATAAGGGCACTAACCCCACTCAGAAAGCCTCTATTCTCATGCCCTAATTACCTCCCAAAGGTCCCCACCTCCAAGCACCGTCACACCGGGAATGAAATTCCAACATACAAACTTGAGGGAACGCAGACGTTCAGGCTCTAACACTCATGTTGCACCTTCTGCTTTTTCGGTCTTGTTTTCACTTGTGTGTCCTTGTACATTTGATGGTTGGGGGTCAACTTGTGTCACATGACCAGCAGCTTATTGTTTTTGTTGTTTCATCCAGCCTTTGTATATTTTGAGAAAGTTGCATATATTTCCATAGCGGTGTTTTCATTATTAGTGAAAAATAGGCTCCTGGGAGGCTTCGTCGGTTAAGCGTCCGACTTCGGCTCAGGTCATGATCTCACAGTTTGTGGGTTCGAGCCCCACATCAGGCTATGTGCTGACAGCTCGAAGCCTAGATCCTGTTTCAGATTCGGTGTCTCCCTCTCTCTGCCCCTCCCCTGCTTGAACTCTGTGTGTCTCTCTCTCAAAAATAAGTAAACATTAAAAAAATTAATTAAAAAAAGAAAATGAAATACGGTCTACAGAATAGTTTAAAAGATAATATGGGAAAAAGAAAATCAGTACAGATATATACCAGAAGGTTTATTGCCTTTGTGTTTTAGGATCATGGGTATTTTCTATTTATTTGTGTGTGTTTTAGGATCATGGGTATTTTCTATTTATTTGTGTGACACGTGCACACACACCTGTCAGTGTTTTTTCCAAAATTAGCACATATTACAAGCTACAACAAAAATAAGGTGTGTTTTTTTAAAAGTAAAAATTAACAAAACAAACTTTGTCAGGAAGAAAGGAGAGGAAAAGGAAAAATACGTTGAGAACATTTGGCAAGATCTTAGGAGATTTTATTAGCATATGATATCCAGTACATATTGGGAAACTGATAAAATCCTGTCCAAGCCTGCCTGAGAAACTTTGCAAAGATCTTTTTCCAGCTTTTTAAAAAAGTTTATTTAAGAGAGGGAGGGAGAGAACGAGCAGGGGAGGGGCAGAGAGAAAGGAGTGAGGAGCCCAGCAGTGAGGAGCCCAGCGCGGGGCTCAAACTCATGAACCTGTGAGATCATGACCTGAGCCGAAACCAAGAGCCAGCCACTTAACCAACTGAGCCACGCAGGCGCCCCTGCAAACATTTTATCAGCTCTCGACACAGGAAGAGAGGTTCTTGCTGCGGGCTCATCCAGGGACCTTGTTTCCCTCACTGGTGCACATAGACTATGGCCAGGATGCTCAGTGCCTCTGGTAAAACATCAAATATGTTAATGCACTTGGATTTGATATACCGGGTGTGAGAGACATGCACGATCCTTGTACACAGAAGGGAAGTGTGCTGACTCAAGTCCAAAGGAAGTCTGCTCTGCAAGAATGGCCTGTCCATGCTGTCGAGTGTTGAAAGCGTCTTCCCAGCCATGAGTAATGGGAGAGGGAGCAGGATTGGAAGTTTTCTGCCTCCTTCAAGTTCCCTTCAAAATCTAGTAATATTAGACCTCCAAGTGATTGCTGGTATTCTTCCTCCTGGGTAGGGTGGTTATAATGGTCAGTGATGATGGAAGTGAGTAAGATTTGCTTGCATTGGAGTACGTTCAGAGGGCTACCTTCTAGCTCCCGGGATAGAGGGACCTCTCCTCCAGTGTTCAGGTTTTCAGCAGCCGATTCAGATTGAGTTAGAAATACAGAGACGGGGCCCAGACCTAGGCCTCCACACATTCATTCTTGGGCAGCAAGGCCCCAAGCAGGCCCCACAGCGAGAATCAACACACAGTCTTCCAGGCTGCCAGGTGCCCTAAGAAGGGTCTCAGAGCCAGGGTGCTGGGTTCCATATGAGGTTGTGTTGTCCACACATCCCTGAAGAGCTCAATTTCTCCTATAGCTTTTCCCTCTGTCCTCACTGCCTCCTGCATCCCTTCTGACTTTGCCCCACCCTCCCCAAGCCTGCGCCACAGCCGGCCCACTCCTTGGGCTTTCCCAAGAAAAGTGAAACGTTCTTTTCCCTTCTCAACTCAGCATCACCTCATCCTTCCCACCTCACCTTCTCTCCCCATTTCCCTCCCATTTCTCCTCCAGGCCCACATTACCACCCCCACTTGTGTCCTGTGCCCCTCCCTCACCTCCTGAGGTACTTGGCTTCCCCTCCCTGGTCTCTGCCAGCAGAGGTGTTCAGGCTCCTACCTGTCAGGCCTCCGCTCACCCCTGCCTCTCAGCCACGGGACACTCCCGTTCTTCTCTTCTCAACCAAACATCTATCTCCTGTGGCTCTTCCCCCTCTTCACTGTGAATTCTCTTTCCTCCTCACCCTGGGTGGTCCACCTCCCAGAATTCTCTCCAAAACTCTCTCTCCATGCACTGGCTGTCTTTGGGTATCTTTCTGCTCACTTGGCCAATGTGTCGTCTCCATGTTCCCAGATGGGAGAAACAGTTTGGGCAGCAGCCACTGGTGGGGTACATGCCTGGGTCACCTGGCCAGAGGGCTTCCGGAGTGCTGCAGCTCCATCCAGGGCAAGCGGATCTTGCCTCTCCACCCCTACAGCTGGCCACATAGAGACTGACCAGACCTGCCCCTTCAAACTCAGGACCCACTGGGTAAACTGTGTCAGACCCCACGCAGCAGCTACCTACAGACCAGGGGTAGGGACAGTGTGCTGGAATGTCAGGGTCCTCCTGCAGATCCGTTGCCAAGACAGATGTATTGAAGAGCCAGTCCATACCCCAGCCTGTTGCATTTGGGGAACCTCAACAGCCCTGTTGTATTCCAGGTTCTCCAAGCCAGCACCCATGTTCCTGGATGACTCTTTCCGCAAGTGGGCTAGGATTCGGGAATTTGTGCCGCCTTTTGGGATCAAAGGTCAAGGTATGTTGGGAACCCTGGCCCACTCTACATTAACATCTCATCCCTCAGCCTGCCTTTCTGCACTCAGGGTAGGGTTGTACCCTCAGAAGTCCCCATGCTGGAGAGCCACACCTCCCCATCCCTCTTTCCCTTCCTCTTCTTGCTTCAGGAAGAACAAACACTGTTTGTTTACTCAGAGCCCACCACTTGGCCAGGGCCAGGTATACAATAGTGGAATGGACAGTGCAGTCCTTCTCCACAAAAAAGCTCCAGTCTAATAGAGACAGAGATACTTAGAGTGCAGGATTCTGATGGGGGAAGAGATCATAGGAAAGGACATGAGGGAGACCTATCCTGGAGGACCAGGTACAAGTGGGAAATCCCCAAGAAGACAGAGGCTGCCCCCACAAAGTCCCCCAGGGACCTCACTCATACAATTCCCTCCTGACTTTCCCGCGCCTGACAGTTTCATGGTTCTGATGCTTTGTCAAATTCCTGCACTATTTCACAGCATGGTTGAGTTTGGACTTTAGGATCAGACATTCAAGGACCAGATCTCAGTACTACTTCTTTATCGACTGTGACCTTGAACAGGTTACTTGACTTGTCTGTGCTTTAATTTCTTCCTCAGTTAAATGGAGAAAATAATACTATTGTATTAGGCTGTGGTCAGAATTAAATAACTGTTTGAAGGGGTGATATCATTTGGCCAGGGGACTCAACAATACCTGAACCCTCTACTCAGCCAGTCCACCCCTTCCTGAAAAGAAGACGGTGACCGGCAGAAGGACACTCTAGAATGGGGGTTTTGACCTCAGGCCCCCAAGGGCAAATCTAATGCGTAGGGCTGAACCATGTGAAGAACTTATTTTTGCTGAGTACAGATAGGTAAGCAGCCTGCTTTTCTCCCAAATCCTTGCTCAAGACTCCAATCCTACAAAGCTGTGAAGGCCTGGAAAGGCTGGTCTGTGGCCCATCAACAAGAGAGCACCTACTAATTTATACCCTTTCTGCTAAAGTCCCCTCCAAGAAAACAAAAGCCCAAGCTCTATCTTGACCTTGGGCAATTAGTAGCAATACGCTTTTCCTTAGAGGTGAAATGGGAGGTGGGGAAGGGAGGGCTCTGTGGCCTTCCCTGAAGCCCTCCATAAGTACATCTGAAGGCAACGTTCCTTAAAGGTCATTTCCTTACCATTCTCCTTCTCCTGGGAAGATTGACGTGCCCACCGCCTCTTTCCCACCCTCTACTCCTGAGCACTCTCTGCCTCTCCGTCATTCCTGTGAAACTGCTCAGTGCCCCCACGAAATCCAAAGGATACTTTTCAGTTCCCAACTTGACCTCTTGGCTGCATCTGACAGCGTTGTCCACCCCATCTTTTAAAAAAATTATGGAGTTGTTATTTTTAAGTTGGGAGGCATTTTTTCTTTACATGGAATATTTCAAGCATATAAAAAAAGAATAAAGATTAATGCAGAGCATTGTGTACCCGGCTTAAGAAATAAAACAGGAGATACAGTTAAAGCTCCATGTATCTCTTCCCACTCCATTCTCCTCCTCCAGGAGACCATTATCCTGGTTTGGGGGTTATCGTTTCAATGCCTATTTATCTATTTCTGTGACATATTTATATATCCATTGAAAATCTGGTATTGTTTTTTTGCATGTTTGTATACTTTAAAAATCATGTTATGTGTGTGTTATGCTTGTGCTTTACAGGCTCATCTGTATTCGTACGCAAAGCCAAAGGTCACTGGTTTATGTATTTTTACTGCTGGCTCATGTTCTTTGTACCACATTTGATCTGTTTTCCTTTGTCGGGCTTTTCAGTTGCTTCCCACACTTTGCTATTACAAACAGTTCTGCAGTGAACCTTCTTGTATAGGTTTCCGTAAACAAACCAGCGAGTGTTCTGATGTTATCTACCGAGGAGGGGAGCTGCAAGATCTTAGTCTGTGCACATCTACATCTTTGCTTAATGTTACTAAGATGCTCTGCACTACGGTTGTACTAATTTACTTACTTTATCTTTAGATCTCTGTGTACATTATCTTTTTATCTTCCTAATGACTCTGCAGAGTAGGAATTACCATCTTCATTTGAAAGATGGGGAACTAAAGCACAAAGAAAGTATGTGATTTATCGAAGGTTAAAAAACCCCCAAGTAGCACAAGCCAGGATTGGACTCCAAAGCCAATATCATGACACAGTATATTATTATAATGTTCTCATTATGCCAGAGTGTGAAAGGAGAGCAATGGCCATTGCCAAAGCCAGAGAGAGGCCAAGAAGAATAAGGTCTGAATAGTGGTCACAGGATCTGAGAACACAGAGGTCCTGGGCCCTTGCTGAGGGCAGCCTGAGTGGAGTACAGGTGGGCGGATGCCAGGCCTCAGGGGTCGAAGAGGAGAAAGGAGGAAAGGAGGTAGGAAGAGAGAGCCTGCAGTGCTAGAGGGAGAAGTGAGTGGAAGACGGTATCAGAGAGTGAGGCAAAGGGGTCTGAGTGGGGAGCTGGCTGGGCACACGAGCTCTTCATCACTGGTGGTCTCATCTTCTCTCTGGTGTCTGCTCAGTCAGGGCACAGAGGTGAGCCCAGCGTGGACTCTGTCTCTGAGCAGGTCCCAGGCCCAGGGATGCATGTCTCGGGGCCTGACTGTAGAGCGTTTGAAAGCCAGAGGAGACTTCCCAGAAAGTTCTTGGGGAGCCCTGGGGACTGGCTCCAGACAGAGCTGAGTGTCCCTACCTGTTCCCTGCCTCCATCTTGTTCATCAGGGAGAAAGCTAGGCCAGTGGCCCGGCCCAGCCTTGTGCCCAGAGCCCCTTCTCCCCACCCTCACACCCCCCCACAACCTACATGGTAGCATGTGCCTCCAACATCATCCGCAAACACTTGGGGGACGTCAGTGACCCTCTAACAATAACCTCCCTCCTCTGTCCACAGACAATCTGATCAAAGCCATCCTGTCAGTCACCAAAGAGTACCGCCTGACCCCTGCTTTGGACAGGTGAGCCACTCGGTACCCAGCCTCCTGCCCCTCACTTGCCTGGCATGCCCAGAGGTGTTGAGGCCCCGCCAGCCTTCCCTGGACACGAGCAGATTCTCCATCGTGTCCACACATGCACACACAGCGCACGTGCATGGGGTGGTGAGCAGGTAAGTGAGGCCCTCCAGCTGGCCTGCACCCCGTGGACTGAAAGCACTTGGCACGATATTTCCATCCTCAGCTGTCAGAGGTCTGAGGACCTGGGTGGTGGAGGTAGTTGAAGGACCAGGGCTTAAATGCAGGAGGCAGTGACAGTCCTGAAGCCAGTGGGCCCTGGATGGGGGAAGCCCCCGCTGGGGGAAGCAGAATGCATAGGGCTCTCTGGTGTCTATTGGGAGCATGGGGGCTTCTGAGTTGAAAATAAGCCGAGCCTTGCGTCCTGGGGCCTCCAGGCCTGTCCTCTCTGCCTGCTTTTCTGGCACAGCCTTCAAACTCAGCACATTTTGCCCTTTCTCCTGAACTCCACAAACCCTTGGGAAATCCTTACCTAGAATGCCATCTTACCAGAGGCTCCTTCCTCACCACCCCAGAACTAGTGCCCTTGCCCCTTCCACACCCCCACTTTTCTGGAGAGTATCTGGCACTAGGGATGTCAGAGAGTCCCAAGTGGCCTAGCCACCCACAGCACAGCCTTGGTCTCAGAATGCTGCTGGAAGCCCATTGTTCTTCCCCATCCCAGCCTGCACGTGGCCAAAGGCATGGAGCCAAGGGCCAAAGGGGTAGGGAGAAGGAGACCTAGTGGGCGGCTCTTCAGAGGTCTCTGCCTGTCTCCCCTCAGCCTCAGCTGCCGCCGCTGCATCATCGTGGGCAATGGAGGTGTCCTTGCCAACAAGTCTCTGGGGTCACGAATTGATGACTATGACATTGTGGTCAGGTGAGCTCCCCACAGCAGGGCCACAGAGTGTCCTGGCCCAAACCCTGGTCCCTGAGTCCACTGAGAACCGTCTGGCCATCTGGCCAGCTGGGCTAGAGGTCAGCAGAGTCCTCAAGAAGAACGCTAATTTGAAGGGCTCCAAAAGCTAGGGGCTCCAGGTGACCTGGCCCCCCATTCTCTGCCCTTGGGGACTCCCGGGGTCAAGGTGTCTCCCCAAACCCAACCCTACAGACTATGTGCAGTGAGCCCAAGGCAGGCTCTGACTGGGCCTGCTCTCTGTAGACTGAACTCCGCGCCAGTGAAAGGCTTTGAGAAGGACGTGGGCAGCAAAACTACACTGCGCATCACCTACCCTGAGGGCGCCATGCAGCGGCCCGAGCAATACGAACGCGATTCTCTCTTTGTCCTCGCTGGCTTCAAGTGGCAGGACTTCAAGTGGTTGAAGTACATCGTCTACAAGGAGAGAGTGGTGAGCTTCCCGTACGCCAGCTCCTTCCCCTCTTGCCCTGGCCTTGTCTGTCTTCCAGGTCAGCCTCCCGAGTTCTTTCTCAGCAAGACCCTGAGTCCCTCTCCAGCAGCCCCTGCAGGTCCTACTCTGGCCTTAGAACCCCCTGGAAGGAATGCTTTTATTGGCTAGCCCTGGCCTCACTCCTAATCTTTATCCTCTCCTGCCCTGCCCTTGTAGGGGCCTCCCCAAGCCCCCTTACCCTCCTCCTCTCATGTGGATCCACCCTCATTCCTGGCCAGGGAAGGAAGGCCTTGTTTGGATCCCGGGGCCGTTCTGCAGGGACGGCAGACCCCTCAGTGGGCTTGAGGGTGCCAGTTCCCAAGCCCGTAAGTCCCACCTCTCCCCGCTTGGTACTTTTACCACTGACCTGCAGTTAGATCTCCAACTGCCACTGCGTCTGGTTCTACTCCAGGAATGATCAGATTCTGTACCCCTTGTTCTAGGCAGCCTAGGGCCCGAGTTCGCTTCTCTAGGGATTGCGTGGCCAAGTAGGGTGACTGCTCCTTCTGGTGGACCACCCACAGAATCCCCTCCTAAGTCCTTCATTTCACAGCTCGGGGCCTACAGGGATACCTGCCAACTTGTCCAGACCTTCCCCCCGCTCTCCCCTCAACCACCTATCCCCAGCCAGCCCAGGGGAGGGGTACTGCAGAGTTCAGGCCATTTGTCTTCCAATATCCAAGCCTCTTATGAGAGGAGAATGATGACAGACGGTCTCCGCGTACAGTAGGAAGCTAGTTGTTCTTTCTGGAGGTTTAGAGGCGAGTTGGGGGTTGGGAACAGCTTAACCTGCCTCTAGGGGTCTCAGTGCAATTTGGTTTAACTCCACAGCCCTTTCCCAAGCAATGCCAAGTGCAGGCAGTGTCAAGTAGGTAGCAAGCAAGAGAGAAGACAGAAGTCAGGTCCAGAAATCAGGTAGGTGGGACAGTGGGGAAGGGGAAGCTGAAGGAGACAGCCAGGCTCCAGGGTTTAACTTGGCTCCCCAAGGAAGGGGCTGGCTTTGGCAAGCTCCAGCTGCAAGAAGGCTCACTGCCTGCGCAAACCAGGCCGAGAATGGGGCTGAAGAAGCACCCCTCTGTTTTTAGAACCATGGCTTGAATACTAGTGTCCTGAGCGCCCTTCTCTTTGCCTTGAAGGCAACAGAAGTGGGATCACAGGTAGGCACTTCTAAGGGGAAACGGGAGGGAATTGCATCCACCTTGGTGAATTCCAGGGAATCCGAGGGCTGCCTTCTCACCCTGGCTTCTGCCCATCTGGCCGCCTTCTCCCGGCACAACCTTTCCTCTGCCCACGGACATCTGTCAGAGGAGCTTCTGGAGGGCACGGCCCTGATGCCATTGTTTTTTTTTTTTTTTAACCCCTCATTGCCCAGTCATCATAAATGATCTGGAATTGGCTCAAACACCAGATCCTGCTTCCTGGAAGCTGAACAGACTGGGAGGCCAGGCCAATGGGCTGGGTCAGGGCATCTGAGAACAGCAAGTCAGTTAATTCAAGGCTCTTGTAGTTCATCCACGGAAGTAAGGAAAGAAGGAAGAAGAAAAGGAAGACAGCCATTTAGAGACTCACTATACTCTAGCCACTTAGGGCCTCACTGTTCCCAAGATGACTCTGAGGAGCTCATCATCTGGCCTGGCCTGGGCTGCAGGCTGATCAAAGGCTCTATAGAGCAGTTGAGATGGAGAAGTGTGGGCTGTGCTTAGGCACATGGTCATTCCTGTGGATGTCTGTGGCCTAGCCTGGACTGGCCATGTCTGGGGATGTAGGACTGGCCTTGTGTTAGTGAGAACTCATTCCCAGGGTTGGTAGGGGTGAGTGAGGAGAGAGAAGGGACGGGGGGGTGTCATTTGAAGTTCCATGAGCCTCCCTGGCTCCAAAGTCAAAGATAATTTGGGTCTTTAGAGTGAGCTATCAGAGGAGCCCAGCAATGCCCGTGGCCACACCCACCCTAGTAATTCCGGTGACCCAAGAAGCCCGTCCTTTAGCACCCTTCCCTACTCCAAGCCCAAGGCCGATGACCTCACAGGACCTCTCCCATGCGCTACTTCACTTCTCTGGCATCCAAGACCCGGGTAAATGTGGGAGAGGCTGCTTCTCCAGGCCCTCCCCGTCTGGTGCCAGCCACAGGCTTGTCCTGCTCCTGCAATGGTGTTTCCAACCGTGAAGCCTCTGGGCTACTGGGGAGCTCCCTGCACCTGCTGGGAGCCTCAGCTGTACAATTCTGGCAGGAAGCAGTGCTGCGTTCAGGAGCCAAGGCCTGGCTGGGCAGGGCTGGACCAGGTGGCAGGCCTCAGTCACAGCTGCTGCCTGCCGCCCGCTCTGTGAACACTTGCTCAGTGCGTATAATTTTCTGGTACCCAGGAGTCTTGATGGGGCCTGGAAAGAGGAAAGATGGGAAAGGAAGACTGGACAACCCAGAAGACAGCCTGTGCTAAGGCTAACCGTACTTTCTTCATCCATATGGGAGCTTTTCTGGTCACCATTTGTGGCCATTTGGTTCCCTGATTCACTGGACAGTTGCACAACAATTTCCAGACAGGTTACGACAAGGCACGTTATCTCCCAGCCCCCAGGAGCCCCGAGCCAGTCAGCCAGCTTGCAGGAGTTCCCAGCAGGCCATGCTCAGGGCAGCTCAGAAGAGCACCAGTGGATCGTTGAGCGGGGAAGCTGAGGTCGGGGGGAGGAGGAACCGGAGACACGAGGTGGAGGTGTATGTAAGGCCTTGGTGGGACAGGGCACACGTTCAGAGGCACATCTCACTCCATCTTGCATGCACTCATTTGCCAGGCATCACGGAGGTGCTCTGTGTGCTGACTCCATGCAGCTCCCTGTCTCTCATGGTCTAGTGGGAACAGCAGGCCCAAAACCAGACCTGTGATGTGATGTGATGTGGTAGGTGCTGGGGTTGAGCATCCTCCTCCTGATGTGTGATGAAGGCTGGAGGTGCTCCGTCCATTGTCCATGGGGCCTGGAGAGGACAGGACATGTGCGAGGCCACCACTCAGGCCCCAGTCCTCCTACCTCTGCCAGCCTCCCCTTCCCATGCCCCAGGATGCCCAGGAACCCAGAAGGGAGCTGTCTTCCTAATCCCCTTGGCCCCCTCCTCCCCTGAAACTGGAAAGCTGGCCTCATCGCCACAGGGCTTCTGACTGTCAGTTCATCAAGGCCCTGAGACCTAGGGTGGGCTGGAATGGGTGTGGTTCCAGCCCAGCTAGGGGACAGGAGGAGACAGGGGCTGGTGGTTGGCCCCCCCGGGACAGCCTGGACGCAGACCCCGCCTCCCAGCTGTAGCTCAGGCTTTGGGGAAAGAGGGAGGGGCCTAAGGCCAGCCAGGGTCCCAATTCATGCACAAGAGGCCTGGGCTCCAGAATTTGGGAAGACAACATGGCTTAAGAGGGGAAAGCAGATCAGGCCTTGGGGTCATATAGACTCTGTCACTTGTTAGCTAGGTTACCTTAGGCAAATTACTCAGGCCCCTTAGATTTAGCCTTATCCATAAAACAGGAGTAATGCTACCCATCATTCGGGGTTGTTTTAAATATTAAACCGGCTGAAATATAGAAGCACCTGGCCTGGTGCTTGACACTTAGCAAGTGGTGTCTGTAGCAATGACTAATGCTACTTATTATTACTATTATTATCAGTGGTGGTGCCGTGAGAAAAGCCCAGTTGCACTAGGGGATGAAGCATTGTCTGTCCAGGCTGTAGGGTCTGACCAAGGAGGTGACCTAAAGCAGGGGTCAAAGGCCAGGCCTTGAGGAAGGAGACTCGGGGCCTCCTGGGAGAGAGAGCAGGGGTGAATAACAGTCTGGGAAATCGACAGGGCAAACAGGTCCCTGCATATGAGGCCTTATTGGACCAGGCCCAGAAGTGGGGCCTGAATGTCCATCTGCCCCTAAACCTGTACGCTGGTCCAGACCTGGGAGGGATGCCGAGCCTTAGGAGCTCAGTGTGGACATCCCCTCACGCCAGGGGAGACCCCGTGCAGGGCACTGGGAAAGGCTGCTGAGGCTGTCACACAGCCTGGCCTCCCCCTGCTGTGACTAGGCTTCTGCTGAAAGAGCATCCATCTCCCCGCCAGCCTCAGAGACAAGCTCTCCTGGGACAGTTTCCTTTGCAGCCATCTCTGGTGGCTCATCCCTCTTCTGCCCTGAGGGCCAGGAGGCCTCCAGGGCCGCATGCTCACTGCTGCTCCTCTGTGCGCAGATAGAAAGTGGTGAGGGATTGGGGTTCGTGCCGTCTCACCCCTCTCATCCATGACCTCTGGGTTACTGGGCCTCATAATCAGTATGATCACTGCCGCCTTGTCTTCTCCCCTCTTCCTGCCTCTCTCCCTCCTCCTTGTCTTCCTTTCTCCTCTTCCTCCGCCTCCTCTGGCTTCCACCATCCTCATCACGTATTATGCTCTCCAGTTTGCCAGCCTCCTTTGAATTTGTTCTCATAACGATCCTATTAGATCAGTTCTGTAAGTGTCCCCATTTGGGGGATGGGGAAACTGAGGCCCAGAGAGGTTGAGTTCCTTGCTCAAGCTCACTCAGCTAGCTAAGCGATAGAACTGAACTTACTACACCCAGCTCTGACTGCTTCAGGGGTCTTCCTAAGAAATAAGCCCGACCACATCACCCTCCTGCTTAGAATCCTGCCTCAATCAACTCCCACCTGTCATGGCCCATGAGCATGGTAAGAGCTGCCGTTTACTGAGCTCTTCCACACGCCAGGCTCTGGGCCACACGATTTACAAGCAGTGCCTCCGCCACACACGTCAACAACACTACAAGGCCAGGTGAGCAACAGTAGTAAGTGGGGGAGTAGCGTTTGGAGCCAGAGGTGTCTTGTGTAACCATAATACATAGCCTCTCTCATTGGTTCATTCGATGATTCATTCGTGGACTAATTGATTCATTCATTCATCCAGCCAATCCAAATCAATCACCAAAATCACACAGAGCCCTGGGCTTCAAATGTTGTCTCCCTGGCCTGACAACCCTCCCTCCCCATGACTGTCTCTGCATCCAGCCAGTCCAGTGCCGGGGAGTCCCCCCTGGAGAAACTCCAGCTGAGATGGTGGTATCACCTTACCAGCATCTTTTTTTTTTTTAACGTTTATCTATTTATTTTGAGAGAGCACAAGTTGGGGAGGGGCAGAGAGCGAGGGAGAGAGAATTCAAGCAGGCTCCACACTGTCTGTGCAGAGCCCGATGCAGGGCTCAAACTCACGAACCATGAGATCGTGACCTGAGCCAAAATTGGCCTCTGAGCCACCCAGGTGCCTAGTGATATCACTGTCATCTTGATGCTGCTTGCCACCCCTGTGTCCTGTCCCTGACCATTGTTCCTTTCGGGACCTACTCACCACCATCTTTAGTGCCACAACATGTCCGTCCCTGTTGTGGGCCAAAGTCTCACACCCTGCTCTGCAGGGAAAATAACCTTGGTCAGCAACCAAGAACTCTGGACTTCCCAGCCTCCATTGTGTGAACCTACCTTCCTCCCCATCCACCTTGGTTCCCTCACTGCCCTCTCTGTGCCTCTCCCATCCAAGGTCACTTTACTCCCAGGTTCCAGGCTCTTGTCCTGTCTCCCCAGGAACTATCTTCCTTAAATTCTTTTCTCACCTCTTACTGGATCCTCCTTCACATATGTAATTTTGTTCAGGTCTCTCTCACCTTAAAAGTGAAAGCCTTCTTTACTTTGTGTTCCTCCTCTGTCCTTCCTTCCTTTCCAGGTTTCCAGAAAGAGTCGTTACCTCTCCATGATGCATCTCAATGTCTTCCCCTTCTATTTCTCCACCCCCTCCAGTCCAGCCTCCAGACCTCTCTCTCTGCTGGCAGCAGCTTGATTCCACATCCAGTGGACTCAACCTCTGCCCCCCTTTAAAGGAACAGCTTGTCAGGAGACACCCAGCGAGGATTTGCTTTGAACTGGGCAGTACCAAGTTGTGGGGACAGTTCCTGGTCTTACGGGGTCATGGCCAAACTCCTGGGAGGCATGCTTCATTCCTCCTCCTCCTTTGCCTACTGTATTCATTTGGTCTCCAAATCTGGGGTTCCTCCCTTAAAAATACCTTGCTTGCCTTATTTCAGCAGCTTCCTATCTCCCAGCCTTCAGTCCAACCTCCAGTCTCCAAATCTGTATCCAAAAGAATCCTCCTCAGTGCCCATCTGGTTGATTCCTTCTCCTGCTTCATGGTTCTCACCACCTACATGTTGCTGCTCTCAAAGGGCCTTCTCATGCCCACACACGGGTATCACCTGGAAACGTGTCAGAATGCATTTGGGGCCCCATCTTTGGCCTGGTGCATGAGAAACTCTGGGTGGGCCGGTCGTCTGTTGTAATGAGCCCTCCAGGTTTGGATAGCAGCTCAGCTGTGAGAGCCGCTGGCCTGCAGGATAGAGCCAGGCTCCATGGCCTAGTGCCCATGACCTGGCCCCTGCTAACTCCTTCCTTGTCCTTGCCCCTCTTTCTTGCACCCAACATGCACCTTCCACTCCAGCTGTACTGGAATAGAGATCCCGCTTCCCACCTCCACACCTCACCTGCTCCCCTTCGCGAAGCTGTCGTAGATGCTTCTCTTCAGAGTCCCCACCAAAGCTCTCCTCGCTCTGTTACACATGAGGGGTTACTGCCCTGCCAGCTCTTACAGGCCCCCAGAGGACAGGGCCTGTGGGGTTTGTCTAAGTTCATCACCTCCAGCGGTGTCTTAAACACAGTCGGCCACACATAAATGAATAAATACATGTGGAAACTGAGGCCCAGAGTAAGGCAGGAATCTCCAGCAGAGTCAGGATTCCAGCCCAGGTCTCCTGACCCTCAGTCAGGACTCTTTCCTCTAGGCCGGGCTGCACCCCCCTTTCATGGCCCTGGGAGGTCGTTCTTTTAGATCCAAACCCTTGCTCTCCTCTTGCTTCTCCGGAGCCTCTCTTTCCCTTAGCCATGTTTGATCTTCTTTCCGCAGGTCAAGAGCACTGTCCTTGACAAAGAAATGAGAACGGCACGGTGCCTGGCACTCTGCCTCTGTCAGTTGTCTGTCAGCCTCACGAAGTCGGCCCCAAGCCGACTCCTATTTATGTTCATCGCTTTTTCCAAATATAGCTTTCAAAAAGGTTTTGTGACCCTCTCCTCAAAGCACACATCATGATAAATTCCAAACAGACTAAAAAGTAAAATATAAAAATACAACCAAAGGGAACTTTGAAGGAAGAAGAATAGAAGTCACATCCCCGGAGAGAAAGAAACTTTCACGGGGTGATGTGCTAGGAGAAATCAGATTTAATAACATATGAAAATTTAAACTGAACTCACAACAACAAAGAGACTGGATGCCACGGAGCCTTGGAAAGTGTATTTCGGAAATATGATAGACAAATGGTTATTGTTACAAAAGTTGACAAGAAAACCATTAGGACCCCAGCAGATCACACAGAAGGAAATATGACTATGGGGCGCCTTGGTGGCTCAGTCTGTTAAGTGTCCGACTTCAGCTCAGGTCATGATCTCACAGTTCGTGGTTTCAAGCCCCGTGTCAGGCTCTGTACTGACAGCTCAGAGCCTGGAGCCTGCTTCAGATTTTGTGTCTCCCTCTCTCTCTCTGCCCATCCCCCACTCACTCTCTGTCTCTGTCTCTCTCTCTCTCTCTCACTCAAAATAAAGACCTAAAAAAAAAAGAACGAAATATAACTAATAACAAAAATATCTTTAACCTTTCAGCAGTCAGAGAAATTCATGTGAGGACAACAGAATGCCATTATCACCCCCTCATCTTTAAAGAATGTGTTTAAATTGTAATACATGATTCTGGCAAGAGTTCCATGACAGGTGCTCTAAGAGGCTACTGGTCGGAGTAGAAATGGGGACAAGATTTTTGGAAAGGAAATGACATTTTGGCACCAACAGCCATCACCCAAAGGAAGGACGGATCAGCACACAAAGATTTTTATTACAGTGTTATTTAATAATGGCCAGACCCAAATATAACCTGAGGGGTCTGTTACACAAAGGATATTTCAGCGACCTGAAGGAGTGCGGTCCTCACGGCCGCCCCTGCCTGTCGTCCTTCGGTGCAGGCAAGGTTGGCAAAGCAGTGCTGGGTTCGGTGTTGGGAATGGAGGGTTCCTCTTCCTCAGCCCATGTGTCCGGGGTTCGTTTTCCTCTTCTGTACAGTGGGGATAGGAAGAGCTTCCCCGTGTGGCTCCCTGTCAGACTGCCCGCAGGAGTGAGCAAGACCGTGCACGTGGCAATGCTGGACACAGCGCGCTTCCCCTGCAGGTGATGGTCACCTTCTGAGAAGCGAGATTCAGCCAGGCAAGGGCCCAGGAAGGAGTGTGTCAGGGAGAGCACCGGGACCTGGGCACAGGGCAAGTGCCTCCTGGGCGGGAAGGCGCAGCCACCCCATTTCTCAGCCTCCAGTACACATATAAATTTGCCTCGGACCCTAACCAGCTGCCTACCTCCGCCTCTTGTAGATTGTAGTTTGGGGCACCGAGAAGAGCACAGGTAGTGAGTATGGTGTGTTTGTTGAATTAAAAATAATTCAGTATAACTGGCATGCAAGGTGAATGCAGTTCTGCCCTGAGGCCGGGGCAGGAGGGTACCTGCCTAACTCCTCCAGTCACACCAGTTGCTGTGGAGTGAAGAGGAATAAGCAGGCCGAGAGGGAGCTGTCCCCTGCAGGGCCATCCTCACATGGTAGGCCACTTCCGTCCTCCTGAAGACAGAATCCACCGCCCTGTGCAGACTTCTAAGCCCAAGGAGGGCTGTTTGCAGGGACCAGGAGCAGAAGGTGCATTTGTGGGCTGGGGCGTCTGTTCACGTGTGCACAACGCTCCTCAGGGCACGGGGTGGGGGTGGCAGTGGAGGGAGGAGGGAGCCGGGCTGGGGCTGTCCCTCCTCACAGCACCGAGGCCTGGCACAGATCTGCAGGAGGCCGGATTCTACATTCAAACCCGGGTTCCCAGGTGGCTTTTCAAGGGAGAAGAGAATATTTTTTATTTAACAGCTTGATACCTTGATTTATAACTTTCCAATATTTAGAATCTAAAATTCAGACATGTGGTATCTGGACTTCCGTTTGTAATTTTGTCCCTGGCCCCACAAGCGTTGGGGGTGGCCTGCGTGGATGTGGGGGGCAAGGGCTGCAGGCAGGCTGGGTAGGCAGAGGACAGAGTGAAAGGTGTCATGATGGGTCTCTGGTATAAGGGTCACGTCGAGGAGCTCAGACTTCATCCTGTGGACTAAATAATATCAGGAGCCAATGCGCTGACTTGTTGCCAAACATATGACCTGCGTGACTTCATTGTCATAGCCCAAAAACGCTATGAAGCAGAAACTATTCTTGCTTCCCCTACTCTATATTGATGAGGATAATAAGACTTGGAAAGGACAAATAACGCAGGCCAGCGACGCAGAGTGAGCAGTTAGTGTCAGGGTTCAAAAACAGACCTGCAGAGTAATTGGGGCAGCTCAGGCCACAAGCAGAGGTGGGCTGACGGAGAGCGTAAAGGTGGGAAGCGTATGGTTGCGTGGTGGGCCCGCGCAGAAGCTGCAGATGTGGGAGTTTCTTAGTCCCTGGGGATGAGGGAGAGGGCGAGGCCAAGGGAGGTGGAGGACTCGAGTCTGGGTTGTTGGGGAAGAACAGTGGTAGTGGATCCTCAGGGAAAATAGACTGGATAAGAAAACAAGCCCTCTGGGCCTGGGTTTCTTTAGCAGGGGACTGGACCAGATGCTCTTGAAGGTCTCTTTTTGTATGATTGTAATCCGCATTTTGAGGGTTGGTTGTCTGAAATAGTAGAGAATATATCTGCACAAAAAGCACACGGTTTATGTCTAGCGGGCCCCCAAGTATTTGTGAATCCATTGCTCCAGGTTAATCATGGGCTTTGAAGTCTCTGCGTCTGTAAACAGCCTTCTTTTCGAGCTCTTCCTTTTGCTTCTAGTTTCTGTTCCTGTGTCACCTTGCCCTCCCTCCCATCTTACGTGCCCTGTGTGTGAACATTTTCAGGGTATGTCTCCTCTGTATTTTAAATAAGCACAGCAGGTATTCTAAGCCTCTTTTTGGCCCTCTCCCACATTATAATCATCCTACCGTGTATTGAGGTTTTTGTATACTACCCTGTCGTTTCCACCCAGTTACAGACTCCTGTTGGATTAGGAAAACAAAAGCAAAAACCAGGCCCACGCTCTGAATTATCCTGACAGGCTGTCTCCGTGGGCAGTGGAAAGCCACTGAACATTCTAGTCCTCCTGAGAGTGTGCAGGTCAGATCTGTGCAGGCAAGTGAAGGAATGGAAGGAGGAGGTGGGCAGACCCGGCAGCTGTTGCGGTGGCCCCGGGAGAGGCGGCAGCCTGTCCCAAGGCAGCAGCAGCCTTGTTCTGGGTGCAAGATGCTAGCCCAAGGGTAACCTCTCTACTCCCAGATCTCTCACCTCCTAAGAGAGAGGGAGGAAGGGACTGCAGGAGGAGACTTGGCCCAGGGGCGCGCCTTCTTCCCAGAAGCTTTCTCCACTGCTCCTGGCTGTTGCATTAGCAGGAGACTGGCGGCCACACACACCGATGAGCTGGGTCCAGGCTTGACTGAGGCAGGGCCATTCCTGGAGGGAGCAGGACTCGACAAGGAATACAGCCCACGGGTGGCCTTGAGGAGAGGTTGGACCTTTCTGGGCTGGCTCTATAGGCCTCTGTGTTGTGTCCTGTGGGTCAGGGACATGAACTGTGAGAGGACTGGGGCCACACTTGGGCAGGCCTTCTGGGACAGGGCTGCGTTGTGGCAGTGGGCCTGGCAGGGTCACCGAGCAGGTGAAGACTCCATCGCCCGCTGCCCTCCCGCAGGGAGCCAGAGAGAAAAGCAGGCTTCCCTATCCGAACCCATGTATGTCTGTGTACCGGCCTGTGAGGCGTCTGTCATGGCCGGCCACACCCACACCCTCTACTTCCCTCTCCACTGGAAAGGAAGTGTCTCCACTTGTGTCTCCACTTGTGACATTGGCTCACAAGCATAATAGATGAGACTTACTAAGCTCCTGCCGTGTGCCAGACAAGGTGCCAGATGCCATTGCAAAGCGCACAGCGTCTCATATAATCCTCGTGACGGTCTAGGAAGTAGATCCTGTCATCCCTAAGCTGAGGCTTGAAGAGATTACGTGACTGCCCCCAGGTCATGCATGTGTCGAATCAGGATTCGAACCCTGGTTTTCCAGACTCCAAGAGTCCTGCTCTTCCGCTGCAGCCCTGTCTCTCACATGGCTACCCGCGGTCTCCTCCCCAGCGGCCTCTGCTTCCTCCTGCCCCTTTCTTGTTGGTGGGGGTGGGGGTCTCACCCCTTCTCACCTGATACAGAGATTCTTTTTTATTTTCTTTCCAAGGTTTTATTTAAAGTCCAGTTCAACTAGGTATTTACCCAAAGGATACAAAAATGCTGATTCAAGGGGCCAGATGCACCCCAATGTTTATAGCAGCGCTATCATCAATAGCCAAGTTATGGAAAGGACCCAAATGTCCATCGACAGATGAATGGATAAAGATGTGGCATATATATGCAGTGGAATATTACTCAAAAATGAACTTTTGCCATTTGCAGCAACATGGATGGAACTAGAATGTATTGTGCTAAGTGAAATAAGTCAGTCAGAGAAAGATAAATATCATACGATTTCACTCATATGTGGAACTTAAGAAACAAAACCGGGGAAGGGAAGGAAAAATAAGACAAAAACAGAGAGGGAGGCAAACCATAAGAGATGCTTAAATACAGAGAACAAACAATTGCTGAGTGGGTGGAGGGATGGGCTGGATGGGTGATGGTCATTAAGGAGGGCACTTGTCGGGGTGAGCACTGGGTCTCACATGTAAGTGATGAGTCACTGGGTTCTTCTGAAACCAATACTATGCTGTATGTTAACTAACTTGGATTTACATAATTTTTTTTAAAAAAAATAAGGGATAGGTGATCATAACTGACCTCAGAAATACCTGTATTATTGTCTAAAAGTAAAATAAATTGATAGGTAAAAATTCCAGTTAGTTAACCTACAATGTAAATTAGTTTCAGGAGTAGAATTCAGTGATTCATCACTTACATACAGCACCTGGTGTTCATCACAAGCGTCCTCCTTAATCCCCATCTCCTGTTAAACCCATCCCAATATCCTTTATCAGAAGTCAGCAGATCCCTTGACTTCAGGGGTTCTGTGACCCTCTGCAGTGGTTGCAAAATGTCATGTGTATGTGCCTGTGTATGTTTTTCTGAGAAGAGAAGCCATAGCTTTGATTTTAGGAGACAGACTGGTACTTGATATTTTATGGCTGGGGAAACACCAGAATACCTAAATCTTAACTTAGTCTTATTGTTCCTACTTTCCCTGAAATTCCTAAGGAGACTCTGCCTCAGGACAGTGACATATGGAGAAAAATAGAACAGAGCCACTGACTTGTTCCGTGTGCCAGTTCCTAGGGCTCTCACACAGGGCTCCCCGGGACTTGAGACCAAGCGCAGGCCTCCCTTCCCTGGGGGACCTGCATTGTTCCCCCTGAGCAGGGAGCAGAGGCCGGGAGTAAATGTGACACACTCAGTACCCTCAAACCTAGGTGGCCAGATGAGCTGATTCACCTCCCCGCTGAAGCTTTTGTCAGATACTTACCGAGGGTTTGAGGTAATAAGCTAATTTCCCAGGGTTTCGCATAGTGATCACCCATGGGACTTCAGATGTTTCAGAGAGGGTGTCATGGAGCCAGAATCTTTTTTTTTTTTTAATGTTTTTTATTTATTCTTGAGAGACAGAGAGAGACAGTGCAAGCAGGGGAGGGTCAGAGAGAGAGAGGGAGGTACAGAATCTGAAGCAGGCTCTAGGCTGTGAGCCTAGCAGAGAGCCTAATGCAGGGCTTGAGCCCAGGAACCATGAGATCATGACATGAGCCGAAGCCTGACCCAGGCGCCACAGGAGCCAGATTCTGAAGTTGGATCCAGCCAGACCATTTCCTCTCCTCTCTGAGACCCAGTCCCCTCCATGAAATGGGATGGGGGGCACCAACCAGGCGACCCCTACTCACCCCAGGCCCCAGGCTTCCTGAGGTGAGAATGGTAGTGATAATGATGAAGTGTAGACAAAGAACCCCCATCTTGGCTTTATGACACTCAGGTTTGAGTATTGGCCCGGCCACTTGTGTGACCTTGAGCATGTTGCTTCATCTGGGGATCTGTAGCCGTGAAGTGGGGGAGAATGGAGGAGATATAAATCAAGTAATGTCAGTGAAAACTAGCCAGGACCCTCGTGCACCCCTGGCTGCGCCCGTTCCTGGCTCCCCCAAGCAGCCCCTGTGCCCTCTGCTCTTTAGGTGTGGGGGACAGGCATGGGCAGGAACTCTATGGGGAGAACTGTTGGGGCCTGCCAGGCTTCACACAGGGGACAGGGGCCCCGCACAGGCTGGCACCTGCCATTCCTTTCGGTCGACGCCTGGCCCTCCCAGGAGGGGCTCCTCCCCAGGTCTGCGTAAGATCTCGGTCATGTCCACACTTCCCTTTCCTACTGGGTTCTGTCGCCCCTGCCCTTGGGTCTGTGGGATTCTAAAACAACAGAATTGAAAGAAGCAGATGACCAAGTAAGCCAGGAGGGGCTGGAGATATGAAGAATTTAATGTGGATTCCCCAGTTTCTGATTTTGGAAGATGGGGGGTTGGTAGAAGAGAGAACACAGGAGGCAGAGCAGATCTGGGGACACCAGACACCAGGTCCTTGTCCAGCAACAGCGGATTGGTTAAATAAGTTACAATGTATCCTGGTGACACAATTCTTAGAAAACATACTTTTGATGTCTGCAGCATTGTTATACAGATGTATCATTCAACCAAACCTCTGTTGAAAGCCTCTGAATTTTTTTTAAGTTTTTCACTTTTATGAATGACACTGTTATAAACACCTTTTTCCAAAGGTCTTCATTCTGACTACCTTTAGAAAAGAAATATTGCAGTCATCAGATAAAAAAATGACTTTGAGGCTTTTTATACCTATTGTCAGATTGCCTTTTTCTTTTTTTTAAAGTTTATTTTGGGAGAGAGCAAGAGGGTGCATATAAGTGGAGGAGAGGCAGAGAAAGAGGGAGAGAGCCCAAGCAGGCTCAGCACTGTCAACACAGAGTCCAACGTGAGATCTTGCTAACTGTGAGATCATGACCTAAGCTGAAATTAAGAGTCAGCCACCTACCCAACTGAGCCACCCAGGCGCCCCTCACATTGCCTTTTAGAAAGGTTCTATCAATTTTACTCCTGTAGCAACACTGGAGAATTCTACCTAGGTGTACGTACCACCACAAGCACCAAGATACATACACAGAGACACACACACACGCATACGCATACTTTAGAGGATAATGTGTGTGTGTTTGTGTGTGTGTGTGTTTGTGTGTGTATCTGCTTCTGGGCTGTCTTGTCTCACTGATCTTTGTGTTATACATGAAGATTCTTATACATCTATCAGTATCTTAGTAATTACAAATTCATAGTAGATTCTTAATATCTATTTATTTGTTTATTTAGAGAATGAGTGGGGGAGGGGCCATAGAAGAGAATCCCAAGCAGGCTCCAGGCTCAGTGCAGAGCCCAACAGGCTCAGTCCCACAACCCAGGGATCAGGACCTGAGCTAAAGTCCTGGGATGCTCAACCAACTGAGCTACCCAGGCACCCTTCTGAATACCTAATTTTTAAACTTGGCGACTGTTTCACCTGTAAAATATTTTGGGTGGATTTTTAAAATCCTTTTAGTAAATTTCAGAAGTCCTGTTGGGATTTTTCTTAGACTTCTGTTAAGGCTACATTAATCAGGGAGGGTGTGCCATCCTGTTAATATTCAGCCTTCCAATCTAAAAACATGGTTCACCTCCAATTTTTTTTTCAAGTCCTCTTTTTATATCTCTCATAGTGTGGCTTTTTTTTAATTATAGTTAAGTTTGTTACTCAGTTTTGGTGTTTTTTTGTTAGGATTGTAGATGGGATCTTCTTTGTATTATATCTGGTGACTGTTCCCTGTTGGAGTACAGATCCCATTACTAAATTATTCTGTGCCTTATAAGTTTAGTTGATTCTTTTCGGTTTTCTAGGCAAAGAACAAACACCCTGAAATAACAGGCTAGAGTCCATGGCTTGGTAATGCCTCCAGACTGCAGGGTTACTGTGATTCTCTCTAGAAGTATCTGGAGCTCAGTTGTAAGGGTGGAGAAGGTGAGTGAGTGGGTTGAGCCCACGTTCATGGTTTCCCTAGGCTGCGGCAGTAGAAGAGCAAGGGACAGGGGACTGAGGGAGCTCCCAAAAGAGCTGGCGTGCTCTATTTCAGGGACTAGAACAGGAGGGGCTGTACTGAGAGGTAGGGCTGGGAACAGGAGGAAGGGAGAGAGTCAGGAGATGAAGGTGTGGCCCTGGAATGGACGCTGCGCTCCCTGAGGTCTCCACTTTGCAGTTAAAGAAACTGAGGTTCACAGAGCTCGTCACTTGCCTAACGTCGCCCGCTGCTAAATCAGTGGCATGCTGTGTTCCACTGTGCCTTACTAGCTCACGTTCTGTCCTTATTTTTCAGGTTCACTTTAGAACAGTTGACTGAAAGCAAGGAGAGACAGCAGAAGGGAAAAGAGGTGAAGCCAGCAGAGCAGATAGGAGAGAGAGGGCAGGCTCCTCATGGGCCCCTCAGCTAGCTGCGAAGGGGAGGGGACAGCTGGCCCACTGGGTCCCTAGGCTGATCCAAGAATCCCCTCGGATGGGACGAGCACACCCCAGCGCCCCACACTGTTGCCCCTGCCCTGCAGGTCACTCTGTCCACATGACACACTGTGGCCCCACCATGTGCTCACTGTCCCCTCCCAACTTCGTGTCTGTCATACCTCCTGTGTCACCCCTCACACACACACAACAGGCCATCCCTCTACTAGCGTGTTTACCCCCCACACACTCCCACCTTGTTTCTCGTTTGCCTGTACACACTTGGAGCGTGGCCATGCACGCAGTCCCATCACAAGCAGTGTGCCCAGCTCATGCCCACTTATGCTGTCTACAGAGTGCATCGGATGGCTTCTGGAAATCTGTGGCCACTCGAGTGCCCAAGGAGCCCCCTGAGATCCGCATTCTCAACCCGTATTTCATCCAGGAGGCTGCCTTCACCCTCATCGGACTGCCCTTCAATAACGGCCTCATGGGCCGCGGGGTGAGTTAGTGGGGCCCCGGGAGAGGGCAGAGAGGAGGTCAGAGATGCTGTGGGAGGGAAGGACAAGGTGGCAGGGTGAGGGGTGGAGGGCTTGTTCCTCAGAAATGGAACTCAGCTCTGGTGAGGGTCGTTAAGGGTCTCAGCCTGACTTGGTCCTTTAGCTGAATTCTGTACTTCCTTCCTCCCCTCCAGAACATCCCGACCCTTGGCAGTGTGGCAGTGACCATGGCACTACACGGCTGTGATGAGGTGGCAGTCGCAGGCTTTGGCTACGACATGAGCACTCCCAATGCACCCCTGCACTACTATGAGACTGTGCGCATGGCGGCCATCAAAGAGGTGCCGGGCTGGTTGGGGGGCAGTCCCTGGGCAGGGCCGACAGAGGGGTGTCCCAGCACAAGTGAACAGAAAGGGGTGAGCCAGCGGCTGGTATGGCTGCCCAGAACTGGCAAGAAGGCTCTGCTCTGCCCTTAGCTAAGTTGGATCCCCGGAGGTCCATCCACACATTCAGGTCTCTGATCACTGGACTCTGTGCCCCTGAGTCCAGCACCCCTTTCCCCACCCTTCTCCCCAAACTTTTCCTCCCTGGCTCTCTCCCTGCACCTGCCTCATCCTTGCTGTTCCCAGCTGCCTTATGCTCATGCTGGCACCAGCCCAGGGCCATCTTCTCTACTGCAAGTCCTACCTTCACCTCGAGGAATTTTGTGCCCCCTCAAACCTCCCACAGACATTGCCGCTCAGTCCCCACGCCTCTTCTGCCCTCCCCCATGAAGGAAAACACTGACACTATCTGTCGCCCAGCATTAATTCCCAAGTGATCCCCATGTTCAGGTGCCTTCATGTTCCAGAGCATTCCAGGTCTCCCGGGCTGTCAGTCAGCCTCTTCCCAGCCTCTTCGGTGGCATCTCTGCCTTCACATCCAGGGCCCATGTGAGCCCCTCTTATGACTCCCTCCACCTCCTTCCACTGATGCCAGCCTAGAGCCTGAACATCTTGGGCCAGAACTTCTAGCAGCTTCTCTGCTCCCACAAGGTGGGGGGGGGGGGGAGGACACCTCCCATCTGCACAGACTCTATAAATGCAGGAGTTCCCATCTCAGGCAGCCGTCCTTCCTGCTTACCACCTGTGGGCATGCCCTCCTCCCACCCCAGAGCCCCGCCCTCCCTGTCCCGCAGGGAAAACTGTCGGCTCCTGCTGGCTCGTGCCCGCTGCCCTCCCCGCTCCCTCCCAGCCTGGCTTCCTCCTCCACCTGCCGTGACTCCCACTAAGGTCACCAGTGACTCACCTCAAGGCTGCCAAGTCCAGTGGACACATGTTTCCTGACCTCTCAGCAACAAACACACTTTATGTTGACTACTCCTTCCTCTTTGAAACTTCTCCTGCTCAGGCTTCCAAGTCCGGAATTTCTGGTGTTCCTCTCCTTTCGCTTGTCAGTCTCATTCTCTGTCTTAGCATCCTTGACTTAAGAGCCAGCATTCGCTAAGGCTCCATCCTGGACAGTCTTCTCCTCTCCCTGTACACGCTCCCCAGGAGATCGACACCCCCATCCGTGGCTTCACTTGCCAGCTGTATTGTGTCAGGCTCGGGGGTTCACTCAGGACACCTCAAGTAATGGGAAGTTATTGTGAGAATTTAAGAGAGACTTGGGAAACCGGAAACTGCCTTACGACTGGGCTTCCTATTGCCTGGAATGGAGTTCAGGAATGGGGGGCCCACCTCGGGTCCAGCACAGCTCCGGAACTGACCCCAGCCCCCTCAGCAGTGGCCCCAAGCCTGCATCCTGATTGCCAGGAGCCTGTTGGTCTTTCTGTCTGTCTGTCTTCATGTATCTTCTTGCTTTTTCTGTGCCCTGCCAGCACCCACCCTGAACAGCTTTTCCCTGGCTTCTCGTCCCTCGCATCTGTGGTCTCTTACATACTCGCTTTATGTAAACTTTGTGTCAAAGTGGCAGGCAGGAGTGAAAGGCTGTAGATATGAGCCATAGCCAGGTCACTCAGGACTTTCTGGGCCATGGTGAGGAGCTTGGACTCTACTCTGAAGGCCAGAAGGAGTCATGGAAGGGTTTTAGGCCATAGATTAGCATGTAGTAGGCCACTGTGCCTGCAGCATGAAACACAGGGGCACAGACTTCAGTACACACAACAGAGAGTTGCTGGACGGGAGGCAGGCAGGGGATGGGCATTACGGAGGGCACTTGCTGGGGTAAGCCCTGAGTGTTACATGTAAGTGATGATCACTGGGTTCTACTCCTGAAACTAATACTGCACTTAAACGTTAACTAACTTGAATTTAAATAAATAAATTTAAAAAAAAAAACCTAGAGGGGTACTAAGCGGAGGCTGTCACAGCAGTCTCAGCAAGAGATGAAGACTCAGGACCAGGAACTGTTCAGTGTCGATGAGAAGACGGAGAAAGACACAGAATTTTAAATCAGCAGGGCCTGGCTTGCCTCTGTGCAGGAAGGAGGTAGAAGGGACAGCACCTTCCCTGAAAAGCCATCTGGTGGAGACTGTTCCCTTTCTTCGGTGTGCCAGATCTCCATTTTCAAGCCAAATCGCCCCCTCCCTACCCCGTTATCCTGTCAACGGGGCTGGCCTGAGGCTCACAGTGTCTGCCGCACCCCCATCGTGCAGGGCGCTGAGGGGCTCAAGCCATGACGGCAAATGGCCTGGGTTCAGAGCCTGGCTCTGTGCTTTCCTTTCCTTACCAATAAAAAGGGTAATGATCACACTTACCCCCTTGGGGAAGATTAGACATGATAATGCTTTAAAAATAATAAAGGCCTGGCGCTTAGTAAGTACTCATACATGTCAGCCAGTAGTACTAATATTAATGTTTTACCCCTGCTTCTCACTGTTACCTCCCAACGTCCAGGACAAGGATGCACTGGAAATGCTGGTGCCCGGGTTTAGGGTCCCGACTGTCACCTTGAGCATCTCAAGTAGGCAAGTGAACCATGCAGCAGCCTGGCCCCACCACTGCTTCCCCTCCACTCGGCCGACGGGCCCATTCTCCAGGAGTGTGTGGGCTATGGAGGCCAGTGGAGCAAAGCTTGCATGCTGGGAGATGTGCAGGGGGCCACAGAGTTCAGAGAGGAGAAAAGTGAAAGGACACATGCCATAGGAAGGTGCAGGGTATGGATACCAAGGGAGCAGTGTTCAGGGACCGTCTGCCATGTGGGGTGCTGTCGAGAAGTCTAGCAAGACTGGGAAACAGCCAGTGGCGGCACCAGTGCAGACAGTGGGGAGAGTGGCTTCAAAGGCCGCTGGCCAGAAGCTACACTGCTAGCTGAGCAGTGAGCAAAGGCAATGCAGACAGGACAGAGCGGCAGGCGTGGTGCATAGGACGTGCTCCCGGGGAGCGTGGACAAGGAGGAGAGGGACAGAGCAGCAGCTGGCCCGAGGCTAACACAGGCTCACGGAGGTCTGTGCCACACAGCAGAAGGACTCGGTGTGGAAATGTCCTTTCATGAGTTGTGAGCACAACTGCCTGTTCAGATACAAGGCCGGCATAGACGGAATTGCCCAGGGAGCCGGCAGAGTAGGAGGTGTGGGTGGTCAGGGCAGCACTGGCGTTTAATGACCGGACGAAGGACAGGGTGCCAGAGATGAAGACAGGAAAAGGGCTGGCAGAAAGACAGCTGCATCCAGAATCAGGGACTCTGTTGAGGCTGGGGCCCCAGGACCACCAGAATTCTGCCCCAGCCTGTAGATGGTGTAGATGGCATAGCAGACAGCTCTGGGGGGCTCCTGTGCTGTCTGTACGGAAGGGAGAATGAGGAGGCATTGCCTCGTCCAAGAGAGCTACACCCCAGGGCCAGCCTTTTTGTTTGCTATTTCATTATGCACACTGTCTAACGTGTTCATAAATCCAGAGAATAACGAACTGTCAAGTACCATCACCCACGCCCCTCAATGGTCGGCCCAGAGCCAGTGTTTCATCTGTTCTTCCTCTCATGCACCCCTCCCCGCTGATTATTTGGAAACAAGTCTCTGATATCGTATTGTTCCAGCTATGAATTTTTCGGTAACTTTCTCTAAAAGATAAGAGCTTTTTGAAAAGTATTACAATACCACTATCATACCTAAAAAAATTAATAATCCCTTAATGTCATAAAAAATGTCCAATCTTGGGGCACCTTGCTGGCTCAGTCAGAAGAGCATGTGACCCTTGGCCTTGGGTTCATGAGTGTGAGCCCCACAATGGATATAGAGATTGCCACCAAAAAACAAATAAAGAAAGAAACTTAAGAAAAATAATGTCCAGTTTTCTACTGAGCTTTCAAACATTGGTGATTCCCAGTGGTGTTCTTGAAACTAAGCCATCAGATTGATCGCTTCTTGCTGGGGCTCTTGGAGGGGATGTATAAGTAAAGAGCAGTGTAAGTTTCTACCTTTGTTCAGATCCTGCCCCAGCCATTCCTCTAAGCCTCCAAATTCCTCCTCTTTTTTTTTTTTTTTTAAGTTTATTTCTTTTGAGAGAGAGAGCGCACAAGCAGGGAAGGGGCAGAGAGGAGAGGCAGAATCCCAAGCAGGCTCCGTGCCATCGGCACAGAGCCAATGTGGGACTTGAACTCACAAACTGTAAGCTCATGATCTGCCCAGCCAGCCGAGTGTAATGACAGAGGCTCAAGGGAGCCAGAGGTTTTAGAGACTTTGGAGGGACAGTTGTGTAGATAGACCAATAGAGAGAGGAAAGCCCTGAGACCTTCAGGTGCCGTGGTGCATGGAGTGGGGGAGAGGAAAACAGTCCCCACTTGAGATGTGTCTGGGGGGACACTGTCCTTAGGGACAGCTGGGTTTGTGGTTAGCACAGGAAGTTGAAGGGGAGGGGCACCCGGGCGGCTCAGTTGGTTGAGTGTCTGACTTCAGCTCAAGTCATGATCTCACGGTTCACGAGTTTGAGCCCCACATCAGGCTCTGTGCTGACAGCTCATAGCCTGAAGCCTGCTTTGGATTCTGTGCCTCCCTGTCTCTGTCCCTCCTCCACTCATGCTCTCTCTCTAAAAATTAACCATTTTTTAAAAATTAAAAAAAAAAGTTGAAGGGGATACTCAGGGGATATAGGAAATTTTGCCTGCATTTCAGATTGAAAAGATTTGGCCAGTTGGAGAAAGCTGACTGAATGAGAATAGGGACAGTACAGAGCCCTGCATCCTTAGCACCGGTAAACAGTGCCGGCTAGCATCGCTGTGAGCCTCAGTGCCGACCCACACAGCAGAGCAGTCAGGTGGGCACAAACTATGAAGAGGCTGTCCACTCTCACGGAGTCAATCAGCCAGGCTTTATCATTTTTTGAGAGACTTAGCTACCAGAGCCTCCTGGTGGGAATATGGGGGACAGGAAAGAGCCTGAGCCTGTGTGCAGTCTTCCCCCAGAAGAGCCCCAGAAGGCGGCATCTTCCCTATAATTTCCACATTAACAGTAAGGTGAGCCTCTTGTCCTCGGGCCCCCTGGCTCCTCTGATCTGAGAGGTAGGATTTCATCAGCCACCCCCGGGCCTGGAGACCGGATTGCATCAGGCCAGAGGATGACTAAGCTGCCCCATGCCGTTCTCTTCAACTGGGCCCACCCGCCAGGCCTGGGCCAGATCTAAGTGACTCACATTGCCTATCCTCAGGGTGCCTAGGACCTAGGTGCCCTGGACATAGGGCCAGACAAGGAGGTGCTGAAGTCTCTGGGAACACGGTTGGAAGGCCTAACTCTAAGACTTGGAAGAATAAAAGAGGCAGAGTCCTTCCAGGGTGGGGCTGGGGGGAGGGTGAACTGTGGCACTTCTAGAGCAGGTTTCCTGTAGTCAGAGAGCACAGGTGGCTGGTGGTCAAAAGAGGGCACTGAGCTCAACTCATCCCATCTCCATGTCTTTCCTTCCAGTCCTGGACGCACAATATCCAGAGAGAGAAAGAGTTTCTGCGGAAGTTGGTGAAAGCACGTGTCATTACCGACCTAACCAGCGGCATCTGAGGTGGGCCCAGCACATGGCCACGGAGGTCCTGGCACCGCCAAGAGCAAGCGGCAGCCACCATCACCTGCCCATTTCATCGGCCTTGGTCTGGCTCTGCCTGAAAGGCACAGGAGTCTTTAGACCCAGAGAAGGACAGTGCCAAGTGGCCCCAGGGGTGGCAAGGCCTTGGCAGGGCAGCCAGAGCTGTGTCTGTCCAGAGGCTAGCCTCAGAGACCAGCACTTGGCCTCGTTCTGAGTCTGGGTCCTTGAAGCCAGAGGGCCAGGAGGCCACCAGCCGTGCCCAGCAGGCCCAGCATGCAGGAGGTGGACGCCAGGCAGCAGGGCTGCTGCTCGAATCATTTCTCCAATCAGTGTTTGGTGTATTATCATTTTGTGAATTTGGGTTGGGGGGAGGGTAGGGATAATTTATTTTTAAATAAGGTTGGAGATGTCAACTTTGGTCCACTTACCGTGCAGAAGGAGGCCCACTGGGGGCCCATCAGGTCGTGGTGCCAGTGGGCTCCCTGTAGAGTAGGGGTGCCATGACTGGCCTGGGCCCTGCTTGGGGCTACAGAGGAGGTGGGCAGGATTTCATGTCAGCCCTCTCCAGCACATGCCACTCTGGCCTTTCTTGAGGAGAAGATGGGGTATTCCCATTCACCAGCCCCTAACTACCCCAACAGGGAAACCCTGGAGTCATCATGTACGCCAACAAGACAGCCCCTGGGTTAAGCAGAAAGAACTACCGAGCTCAGGAGATGGGGCCTGGCCCAGCCTGGTGGGAATAGCCCCCCTCCCCAGCTGCAGCTGATCCACAGGACAGCGCCCCAGCCTGGACTGACCAACCGGCAGCGGTTCTGGACTGCAGCAATGAGACTGCCAGGTGCTTGGGTTCTGCCTTTAGCTTGGACCAGAGGGAAGTAAGGCTCAAGGACCTTACCCAGGCTGTGACAGCCATCCTGGAAGCAATAAAGCTCTTCCCTGAATCTGGCCTCCTCTTGCTTTCTCGAACTTTCCTGGAAGAGGCAAGAACCTGAGGCCGCAGCAACTATGTTTAACTTCAGGGCCATCTCTCTAGCCCACAGATTCCTGGGGCCCTTTCCCTTCTTGTGTCAACTGCCAGACCCAGGTAGCCACCTAGGGGCCGCCTGAAGCCTCTCCCATCCCACACAGTCCTACACCCTCTTTTGCCTTAAGCAGATCAGAGGCATAAGGGCATGCCCCAGAGTCTGCCCTAGCCCTCCTAAAGAGCCACGGAAGTCCACAGCCTTAGCACGGCACCTCTAAATTCTGCAAGCAGGGACAGAGATGCCTGCGGGTGCAGGAAAGATCTATTCGAAGCCTCTGACACAGGCTCGAAGACGGTACCTGCTCCTGGTGCCCCAGGCGGAGCTCTGGAGAGACTATATCCCACCCCAACCCAGAGCACAACGTCCCCCCCTCCCCACATGGCACAGGAAGGCACAGCCCACTCTAGGCACCCTCAGGTGAACATTAGAAAGGACATCCCCACTCCCACCCACTTAGAGTGCTAGAATCTGATCCCTCCCTTCCCAGCAGCCCCAGGCAGGCCTGGGAATGGGATGAACATACACCTGCATCTGAAGCCATGGAGTAAGCTTCCTGCCAGAGCTGCCACTAAGGCAGTAAGTGAGGCTGGCTGGCCGGCTCCCTCACCTCTCACCTGCCATCCCAATCCAAGAGTCCTTGCCATCCCAAGGATCGCCAGCTTCCCACCTGCCCCCTTCCTGCCATGGTTTGTCCTCAGGCAGAAGCCTCCTTAGCTGAGGGGAAAGCAGGACCCTGACTGAGAGACAGGCACACTCAGAACTCCCTTGGGATTGTGCTGGAAACTGGGCACAACTCCAATGCACATCATATTCTATGGGAATGGCGCCCCCTGGAGTTGTACAGGGCATAGGCCGCATGCCTACAAGAGGCAGCCATGGCTGATAAAGCCCCAGGTTGCAGGAGGCAGCAAAGAGAGGAGCTACTCACTGCATGGCCCCCTGTCCTACCGGGGTCCTGCCAAGCCTGCAGACAGCCACCACCGGCTCTCTGTGGTCTGGCTTCCACTGCACAGAAACTGCTCTCACAAAAGCTGTGGTTCTCGGCCCTGGCCATGTGCCAGGATAACCTATGCAGACCAGGAAAACTGCACATGCCCACCCCAAGATTCTGATTCAGGTCTGGGGTGGAGCCCAGAGGTGGGTGGTTTTAAAAGGTCCACAGTGATTCTGATGCAGAGTCAAGGTAATAGCTGGTCCACACATGTCCCCTGAGCACTTTTCATCCCCACCCATGGCTTCCAATTGTCAGTTGGTCAACAATTCCCAAATTGCCATCCCCACCCCAGCTCTCTCCACGTTGCTGCAGGCTACGGATTCAGCTACTTCCTGAACATTGCCACTGGGGTAATCCACAGGTCCTTCCAATTCCACATGGCCGGCACTGAACTCATGAGCTCCTGTCTCCCACATGCCCCTCCTCCAGGGTGCCCCAGCTGCCAGCATGCATTGCCTCCACCTGGTCACCCAGGCCAAAGACAGACCTTGGTCTGTCCTACCTCTCCATCCCATCCAATTGGGCACCAGCGGAGTTTTCAAGAAGGTGTGCTCCTGAGAGGGGCTTGCAGCCCTCCGCCAGCCCCACATCTCAGCCTCAGACTCCTCTCTCCCCAGCAGCCTCCCCCTATATCCCCTGACCATCCACCCCACTGCGGCATCCGTTCTGCATGTCTGGTCACACCATACTCCTACCTGAAACCCTCCAGTGGTCCCCAGTGCCACCAGGATAAAGTCCAGACTCTAGTATGATACACAGGATCTGGCCTTTTCTTACCTCTATCCCTGTTACTGACTCAACCTCCACCCCACCTGCCAAATTGCCGTAATTAGGCACCTGAAATACTACCTACCCTCCAGCTGCTGCCTCAAAGCCTCGGCGCATGTTTCTCCTCCGTGACCCTCCCTTCTCCAGCCCGGGCACCTGCTTCGACCAGCACTGCGCCGGCGGCACCCGCGCCCGGCTGAGCAGCGGTGTCCGCGGGTCCGGCTCCAGCCCAAGCCCCGGGCGGCGGGGGTCCGGCCTCCAGAGCCCCCGCGCAGCGCCTCACCAACCTGACGAGTCCCGTGGGTCCGCTGAGAGAAGCAGCCAGCGGTGGGCCGGACAGCCGGAGCAGTCACTGAGGGCCGGCCAGCCCGGACCCCAGAGACCACACGGACTGCAGGGCCCGCGGCCGAGGCGGGCCTCTCCCCTCCCTCCGCCCTCAGTCCAGCCTCCCAACTCCCTACTTTGTGTGTCTACAAACTCTGAACGCCCAGTTCCCGCGCCTCTCCCGCCGCCTGGGTTCTCCGCTCTGCGTCCCAGGGTCCCCTCCCAGCGTCTCCTCCCCCAAAGCTCGGGGGCCTAGGGTAGCTGGGAGGCGGGGGATGGATCCCAGAAGGTGGAGAGGCCAGGTGAACCCTGAAAGGTGGGGTTGGGCGGGGGCGCTCCGGGCCCCACCCCGGGATCCGGTGACGCCGGGCTGGAATTTGACACCGGATGGCGGCGGGCATGAGGCTGCTGAGGGATGGAGTTGGGCCCGGCCCCCAGACACGGCTCAGGGGCTCGGCCAGCAGCAGGTCCCTCGGGCCCCAGCCCTCACCGCGTCCCGGACCCAGAGCCCTGCACCTCGGTAAGCCGACCTGTTGGCCCACCCCAGTCCCAGCCCTGGGGCAAGGGGGAGCGGGCAGGCTAGCTCCCCTCCACTCCTTTCTCACATTCTCCCTCTCCTGGGCCCTAGGCACAGCCCTCCGCCCCTCCCAGCCCCCTCAGTCCCTCTGTCTGGTCGGACTGTGCTAGCCTGCTGTAATGTGAGGCTCCTGCTGCCGCTACAGGGCGCAGACTGGCTGCCAAGGCCACGCTTTTGGCTAAAAGAGGCGCTGCCAGGTGCACAGCCCTGGGCATGAGCCTTTTAAGCTGCGGGGGAAAGCCCAGGAAAGGTGCCTAGAAGAACACGGAGCAGGACCCCTGTGGTGAGTATCTGGCTGGCAGAAGGGGGTGCAAGGACTGGAGGACCACCAAGTGGCCCCAGACTGCCAGGAGGGAGACTGGACCTGCCCTGCCCTCAAGAGACCTGCTCCTGAGCTCCCCCTAGTGCAGGGGGCCACCAAGGCTGCCTGGCCCGGCTTTCCCTCCATCAGTGAGAACAGTCACTAGCCTGGCCCCTCCCTCAAGGCCTGATTTAGTTAGCAGAGCACACCTGGCCCTGGAGGACCACCGCACCCGAGAGGCCTGGGGAGGTCTGGCCCACAGGTATGCAGACGTTCTGTGGGCAATGGGGTGGGGGTGGAAGGTGACAGCTGGGACCCAAGGACAGACCAGCTAGTGAGGACTCCAAGGCCCCAGAGGGGTGTTTGGGAATGCCAGCCAATGTGGGTTCACCAAAGGTTGGTGGGGCTCAGAAAGGCTGGCTGGGCTCAGGAAGGATGGTTCATGGGGGAAACTTATAAGAGCAGGGCCAGGCTGCCAGACCTACAGGAAGCTGGAAGGGGGACGGACCTGGACCAGCTCTCAGAGATCAGGTTGAAGTGGAGGCCTGGCTGGTCCTCCTGGGAATTGCTCATAAGTCTATTTGAGCATGGGGAAAAGCCCATCCACCCTTTGAGTCAGCAGGCTTGGCAATGCTGCCCCCTGGTGGCCATAGGAGCCATGCCCCGGCTCTGTGTTAGAGGGTCCATCAGCCACCATCCATCATGAGCTAGTTCTTGAGGGACTTGTGTGGGGAGGAGCGAGAACTCTGGCAGCTCAGAGTCCAGACTGAGATCTTAGAGGAGCAAGGTGCAGCAGCTCTGGGTGGGCAACACAGGCTGAGGCCTGGGCCTCGCTAACATCAGCTAGGTCAACAGCAAGCACCCTAATTCTTCTCTAGGCCATAGCTTCCTGTTGTGTGACATGGAGAAAAAGCTCCCTATTCCCTTCTCCAGCTGCTCCTGGAAGCTGCAGCCCTGCAGCACAGAGCAGGAAGGTCTTAAGGAAAAAAGGCCTTGTGACGTTAGACAGTTGCTGAGCTTCTCTGAGCCTTATTTGCTCAGGTGGAACGTGAGGATTATGCCATCTACTTCATGGAATTGTGAGAACTGAAAGAAGGAACAGGTGCAAAGCATCAACACATAGTTAGGTTCTCATGTAGTTACTTCTCCGCCTGGGTTGGGTCCAGTCTTCCAAGCCCCTTGTTCCTGGCCTGGAGACACTGAAGGAGAGCAGTGGCCTGCTCTCAATGTTCTGAGCTGCCTGAAGAGAAGGGGGCTGGCGGTGGGGGTGGGAACAGGTCAACTACAGCTGATGGGAGCTCCTGGTATTGACAGAGATGGAGCCCGGATATGGAGGCCCTTCTGTGCTGCCCCGCTGGCCCCAGCCTAGGCAGCAGGTGAGTAGTTCTCCCAGTGATGCCACCTGGTATTGAAGAAAAGTGGTCTGATTGGGGAAGGAGCTCATGGTTTGGTCTCGGCAGGCAGTTGACAGACCCGGAAGGGGAAATGGTCAAGGAGGGACCAGGAGTAAGGAGAAAAGTCAGGGTCCTCAGCCGATCTCTCCCTTGGGCAGCGGACCCGTTGTCCTCCTATCTAAACCCTTCCGGAGGGCCCCCCCCCTCAATTAGGCACCCATCCTGTGTCTGATCCCTGCTGTCCCAGCCCATCCCCAAACTCCCTCCACCCGAAGCTGACCTCGGTGCCCGCTTCCTTCCTGAGGCTGCACTTTTCTCTCCGCGCAGTCTGCCCTGTGGCCAATCCTGGCCGCTCTGGCCCTGCTGAGCAGCGTCGCCGAGGCCTCCCAGGGCCCCGCGCACCGCAGCCCCGCCCCGCGTCTCGGCCCCGCCCCGGCCCC
>NC_043707.1:108255153-108259933 GCF_006229205.1 Suricata suricatta | reverse complement strand
GGTGCGTTTCCGCTTCTGCAGCGGCTCCTGCCGCCGCGCGCGCTCCCCGCACGACCTCAGCCTGGCCAGCCTGCTGGGCGCCGGGGCCCTGCGGCCGCCCCCGGGCTCACGCCCGGTCAGCCAGCCGTGCTGCCGACCCACGCGCTACGAAGCGGTCTCCTTCATGGACGTCAACAGCACCTGGAGGACGGTGGACCGCCTCTCCGCCACTGCCTGCGGCTGCCTGGGCTGAGACCTCGTTCCAGGGGGTTGCAGACGACACCCTTACCCGGGGATCCTGGAACCCGGGGCCTTCTCGCAGGAGAAGCCCGCGGGCCCGGGGGTGGGAACCCTTGGCCAGAGATGGGGGCCTCAACCGGGTGAATGATGGCCATCAGCCCTGGAGAGATGGAAGGACGACTGACCTGCGGCCCCAGGGTCCTCGCCCTGCGAATCCCAGCCCTGCAGACAGCAGACACCTCAGCTGTGGAGACCTTAGGACCCACTTCTCCTAGACCCTGGCACTGACTAGGCCACGGACCCAGGACTCGCCCTCTGGAGAACCCAGCAGCGTCTGGGATCCCAGCCTCAGCCCAGGCCCTGGGGGGTAATGCTTTGGAGGAGATACATTGCTGACCCGGGCCTGTACTCATTCGTGGTTGCTGGACCCCTATTTATTATTTCTAAGTTATTTATTTACTTCTGTGGTTTGTCACGTCCTTTCCTGGACAGTGGGGCTGGATGGGTAAACGCAGCTAGATGGAGATCATGCCCTGGCCACTCCACTCACTTCAGGCTGACTCGGCAATCACAGGCCTGGCTTGGGTCTCCCATTGCTTGCCCCCACCCAGCAGCTCTGGGACACAGGCAGAGTGGGTGGCAAAGGTGTGTTCACCAGTTCTGGGAGGCCAGCTTACACCCTCTGCTTACACCCTCCCCGGCACTTGGGACCTGGAGTTACCGGTGGAGAAAACCCTACTCCTGTGACATCAGGCATCCTGGGGGCCTCACTTAATGTATAATGACACAGAGAACCACCCATTGCCCCACCCCACAGTCACTAATCAGTCCTACCCTGACAGGTGCATTCACTGCCTCTGCTTATAGACATTCCAGCATGGGGAGCTCACTACCCACATTCCATGAAGCAAACCAGGGCAAAAGAGCATCTGAGAAGGCTGAAGGAAGAAGGTGTAATAGGAGGCAGGCTTGGGGGAATGGAGCAGAGCACATCAAGGGATAAGAGGGCAGGAACGAACTGAGGTTCTCCCTACCCCCATCCAGAGATGGACCTGCATTATGAGTGATAAACAGAGATACTCATTTATTTATTCAACAAGTATTAATTACCTATTATATGTCAGACACTAGGTAGACAGCAGTGATACAGAAGTGAAAGGAACATTATCCCTGCCCTTAAGCTTAGATCGGGGAGAGACAGACAATAAATAACTACTTAATTATTTTTTAAGTTCAATTTGGCAAATAGTACGAAAAAGGACTAGGAGCTAAGCGGATTAGGCTTTCATCTGGAAGGAAGGTGAGGTTAGTGCTGAGCCTCGCCTTCCACAGTGTCCCTATGTTATCTTAAAAGTCCGTACAATCTTGAGCTTTCCTGCATGTCCTATGAAACCCTGTTTCCTGGGTCCTGTGAATTTGTCCAATATGATGTTCTTTGTAAATAAGACATATATTTAGAAAGGATGTGGAGTCCAAGGAGCCATGGGACATCCAGAGGGGCTGTTGGGAGGAAGAGAGATGCTGGTCTGGAGCTGAGGAGAAAGGTCTGGGCTGGAGATTGATTTGGGAGCTGTGAGGACAAGGGCAGTAACCACAGCCAGGGGTGCATGAGAGCACCTTGAGTGTGAGCCCGCTGAGGCTGGGACCACGCCCCCCTCACAAGGCACCTGACACTGCGCACCAAAATTCCTTCCAAACTAAGCACCTGCTTCACACAGATGCCCCCTTCACCCAGGCTAGAGTGAGGAGTGGGCAAAAGTGAGGGTTGTGTGCATTCTGGGTCAAGGAGGAGAAACAAGTCTATGCTTCCACTCTTCTGTGTTTACTGCCCCCATTCTAGGTGCTTCCAAAACTCTGGTGCTCTACACCGCCTTCAAACACTTCTTTGGTGTCTACCTCTTTCTGCCTCCATCTGATTCAGCATCCTCAGTCTCCAGCCCTCCCCACCTCCACCTGAAGAAAGTGGCACCTGTGCCATAGAGTCTTCAGACACCACCTGGCCTTGGTTGAGGGTGAAGGGGGACATCCTGTCAATGGCAGGATCATTGGGCCTAGGGAGCCTCTGCTAGAAAGACTTGAAAGCCTAGCCTTGCTCCCAAACCCTCCAGGCTGTGCCCTTCAGTGGTCATTTCTGCTCTCAGAGCCACTTAAAGGAGACCAATTGAGGCCATCTCTGACAGAAGTCACAGCAAGAGCCAGTTCAGAACCCAAGCCAAAGGTGCTGGCTCTCAACAGTCCCCAGATCGCCAGTCCTCAAGCAAGTAGGGTCCCTCCAACTCAAGGCTACATTCTGGGCCCCACAGAGATTGTGCCCAACATCTCACAAAGTCCCAGATGAAACGGCAACTTCTCCAAGGTTAGACACATTCCCATAAGAACTAGCCTCGGTTTGCAGCTCACAACAACCCAAATCTCTCTTTTAAAAAATAAAGCCATTCTCCCCAAAGGAAACAAGCTCCAGAACAGCAGTGCTCTGCCTACAACTTAGATGTTACTGGCACACGAACTCACTAGGCAGGGCACTTTCTGCTCCTGAGAGCCATAGATGGTTCTGGTTATCTCCATTTTTGACTGTAGACTTTGTTTCACATTTGCAAAACTGCATTGTCCATTTGAGTGGTCTTCCCAGAACTGAGGTATGGTGTCCTCCAAAGGGGTATCAAGTCACCACCTCTTGTAAGAAAACTACAGGCAGCTTTGAAAACTACAGTAGTTTCAGGGAGCACCCGAAACTTCCCTCTGTATTTGTTTCATCCAGAAACAAATGTTTGGGGTTCCACATGCTTTCCTTGCACTTGCCAATGGCTTTCCTCCTCTCTTATTCAAGGATTGCCCTATTTCCTCTGCCTAGAGATCCCTATGACAGAGTGTATCTGCACTGGCCGACCCACTGAGGGATCTGAGAAAAGATCTAAGAGAGTCTGTGTCATGTGAGGTCACCTTTCTTATTCACAGGAGTGGTTCCTTCTTTTTTTTTTTTTTTAATTTTTGTTAATTTACTTTTGAGAGAGAGACAAAGCGTGAGTTGGGGAGAGGCAGAGAGAGAGGGAAACAGAATCCAGAGCAGGCTCCAGGCTCTGAGCTAGCTGTCAGCACAGAGCCCCAAGCGGGGCTCAAACTCACAAACCATGAGATCATGACCTGAGCCAAAGTCAGACACTTAACCCACTGAGCCACCCAGGCGCCCCCAGAGAAGTAGTTCTTAACCTGTTTTGGAGTTGTAGAGTCCTTAGAGAATCTGAAGAAAGCCAAGGATTCTCTCCCTGCACCCTCAGCATGATGAAAAGACCATTCCTTCCATTTATTCTGCATATTACACATAGGTGTTTCTAAAATGCAACTCCAATCATCGCTGCCCATTTGAAACCCCATTTAAAATTTCTCGAATGCCTAGATTCCCATGAATTTTGCTTACTAGCTAATCGAGCCCCCATCCTCACCAGTTTCTATTATTCAGGCTCAGACCAAGTTTCTCTTCCTTAGGAAAGCCTTCTTTCACCTCCGGCCTCAGCAGCTATTGCCAATGTCAGCTTCCTCCACTGAACACAGGTACAGAGGTCCTTTCCCTTTGATTACTTTCTCCCCTGCTGGATAGCTGCAAGAGTTAATAAAAAGACAGGGCGCCTGGCTGGCTCAGTGGGAAGAGCATGCGACTTTTGATCTCTAGGTTGTGAGTCTGAGTCCCTCATTGGGTGTAGAGATTACTAAAACTAATAAACTTTAAAAGATTAATAAAAGGATAGGTGTAAACGGCAGGGACTGCTGGGGTCTGTCTGTGGCCGACCAGATCTGTGGCTGGACTGTGTGTCCCTGGACAAGAAAAGTTCATCCTTCCCCAACCTCGGTTTTCTCATCTGAAAATGGTGACTAAAAATACCCACCTAAGAGTTGCTGAGGGAATCGGACCTAAGGTATGCAAAGTACTGTTCCTAGCACTTCAAGGTGAGCTATTCTTACTCTAATTACTCATAAAGAGAAGTTGCTTCCAAGCACCGTCTAAAATTCTCCGAGTACTGTCCATGGTATGTGGTTTCCTGGTTGCTAACTGGGCAGTCCGGAGAGCCGTCCTTTTTCACTCCTGAGGCGCGCCAAGCCCCCTTTCTTCTCAGGGTGGTGCTGACGCCGTCTTCCGAGACCGCCCCCTTCCTGGGTCCCAGAAAGCGTAGGCAGCGTAGCATCGGAGTGACCTGTTTCTCCCTGTAAACCCCCAACACACACCTTATCCTCTAGCCTGGATTCCCAACTCCATCCACCGGCCCCTTCAGTCCTAAGGAGCTGCCCATCAGCGCCACCCGCGAGTCGGGCCCCGTCGCCCGCAGTACGTCTAGGGCTGGCGGGGGTCCGCCGGTCCCCAGCCCACGTGCTCTCGACCTCTGCCGCAAGGCGCCGCCCTCCCACTAGGCGCAATGCGGACTACGTTACCCAGGGTGCACAGCGGCAGGGCCTTGGCTCAGCGGGGGCCTCGAGCGGCGCGCCGCGCCGTCGCCTGCTCCGGAGGCGCGCGGGCCGGCGCGAGGACAGGGCCAGGGACCCGGAATGAGTTTCCGCGCAGTTCCGCTGG
>NC_043707.1:108223070-108255053 GCF_006229205.1 Suricata suricatta | reverse complement strand
GGGGCAGGGCGGCGCCTGAGTCGGCGGTTCCGGGGACAGGCGCTCCGGGCAGCCCGCGCCTCATTGAGGTCCCCGCCCCGTCCCGGCCGGGCCGGCTCGCCTGTCAGTCACTGGGGCGGCGGCAGCGGCAGTAGCGGGGCCGGAGCCGGGCGGTGAGAAGAGCACGGGCCAGGCCAAGCGGAGGGGATCTGCCACAGCCCCTCAACTCTACGGACTCTTTGACCCAGACTCGCAAAGCTGCACCCCTGCGCCTCGTCGGACGCCTCCGTAACCATCGAAGGGCTCTCTCCCTCGTCACCCCCCACCCCGTGACCTCCTCGTAGGACCCGAGAGCGCACTAAGACCAGGGTGTTGTGGGTACAGGCCATCGACCCTGTGACCTCTCTCGAGCCAGGGGCTCGGTTTCTCCCACAGGCCTGCCTTCCCTATGACTCCCTCCTCATAGAGTCTGGGGACAGAGCCGTGACCTACCACCAGGCCCCCCGCCTGGAACTCTTCACTGACGGCTCCCTCCTCGGAGTCCCCCTCAATTGGTCTCCTCCTAAGAGCACTCCTTTTGGCCTCTGGCAAGCCCCCCATCCCCACCGAGGTGGGGAGGCCTCGGCAGCCATGCCCGCCCTGGGCCCCCTGTCACCCCACCGCTCCCTCGGCACCCAAGCTGGGGTCTAGCAGGGTGGCCAGCGGCCAAGGGGCTGGGGGAGGAGATAGGTCAGGGTCCACCTCCCTGCTGGGGAGGGAGCAAAGATGGAGCGGCGGGAGGAGCAGCCTGGGGCTGCAGGGGCTGGAGCAGCACCAGCCTTGGACTTCACTGTGGAGAACGTGGAGAAGGTACGAGGGCCCTGGGGTGGGCACTCCGGAGACAACGCAGAAGTTCTGGGAACTGACACTAACGCCAGAGTCAAGGCTTGGGCTGGGTGCCCGCTGGGATGGTGCCCCCAGAGCACCTGGCATTTGCTCTCTCTGGGCAGGCGTGGACAGCAGTGTTATGGTGTTCTAATGGGCTATTTTTGGTTTTCCTTAGACGTGGGTTCTCTTTGGAAACTCTAGGGTCTTGGACTGCTCCCTTCAGGGTGCTGATGGCCTAGACCTCCAGCCAGATTGGCTCTTCTCCAGCTCCATGGGTACTGCATGAGCAGTGCAGTAAGAAACCAGGAATCCAGGAGACAGACAGCTGAGCCCTCAGGACCATACTGACGCTGAGCTATGCTGGGCCTGATTTGTTACCCAGGGGCTCAGGAAATAACCTGGAACTAAAACAGTCTGGGTTATGTTTTCACTCTTTCTTAGGGACAGGTCCTTCTCATATTGGATGGAGGCCAGACCAGTCCGGGTCAGGCAGGAAGGGCTAGCCCCCTTTCTTTGGTACTGGATCTAAGGGGTTCGGTCCTGCTGGCTGCCTCCGAATCCTTCCCTGCTCACCTGCCCCCATAGCTTCCTGCCATGGTCCTCCCAGGCTCTCCCACTGCCCAGCCCATCTTTTTTGAACTGCTTCTCTGGTTCTTTTCTGGGTTCTGCCCCCCAAGGCCTGGGATGCAGAAATGCCTCCCTGCTAGTTTGAATGGAGAGACAGGGCTACCTTGCTGGAAAGCAGGGAATGGTTTAAGATATTCGTTTGTTATTTTTGAACCCTTTCTGCCATACCAAATGGTGAAAGCCCATCCCTGCTGCTTCTTTGCCTGCTGAGTTCAGCCTTCCCGAGGAGCCAAACAAGGGACAGTAAGTGTAAGTTGCTGTCACAGGTACAGACAAGGCTAAGTCTACTTGGATGGAGCCTGCTTAGGGGGTCAGAGTCCTGACCTCACTCTTCCACCCCCTGGGGCTGGGTGCTGTTGGCATGGTGGCACACTCTTCCGTGTGCTGCCAGGGAGACAAATCACTGTTTTCTCACTGTGTGAAGTCCCTGTGGAATTGGGACCCTGGGGATTTGGCTAGTCGAGAGCTCCAGGCAAGGCATTTGCCAGGGCTGCCAGCCAAGACTTCTCCACCAGCTTTTTGGACCCTCATGTGAGCTCTCTGGAGGGTTCTCTCACCCTCCCCTCCAGTTGCCTCTGGCCTGCGGCTGCCTGGCAAAGCCTTTGTCATGCTCAGATTTCACAATGGCTTTGGTGCCAGCATCTGGAGTGACCAAGGGATGATCCTAGGGGAGCTGAATAGAACCCTTGGAGTTGATGGGAGCAGCTGTGCCTGGGAGGGTCAGGGCCCCTCGTGCTGTTCCATGCTCTTCTCAGGCTTAGCTTTATCCCTGTGGAGCCATTCCATCAACCTGGGCCTTGTCCTTTACCTCAAGTGCCTCTCATTTGGGGAGCTTAGCCTCTCTCTGTTTTCCTGTGAAGGATCACTTTCTGAACCCATAATGTTTTGCTATAATGGGAACATGGTAGTGCATGGGCAGAGTTCAGGCTCACAGGGTATCAGTAGGATCCTGGACCCAGGAAACAGGGTGAGAGCTTCTTCCTGCTCTTCCTGCTCAGCCCCTCAGTCAGAAAGAGCAGATTTGCAGGACTGAGTTCTGGGCTCTGGCAGGATCCAGAGTGGCCAACGCCTGCTCAGTCCTGTGCTGTCCTGCAGGCGCTGCACCAGCTCTACTACGATCCCAACATTGAGAACAAGAACCTGGCTCAGAAGTGGCTGATGCAGGCCCAGGTCTCCCCACAGGCCTGGCACTTCAGCTGGCAGCTACTGCAGCCCGACAAGGTGCCTGAGATCCAGTACTTTGGGGCCAGTGCCCTGCACATCAAGATCTCTCGATACTGGAGTGACATCCCCACTGACCAGTATGAAAGTCTAAAGGCACAGCTCTTCACCCAGATCACCCACTTTGCCAGTGGCTCCAAGATTGTGCTGACTCGGCTGTGCGTGGCGCTGGCCTCCCTGGCCCTCAGCATGATGCCTGATGCCTGGCCATGTGCGGTGGCAGATATGGTACGGCTCTTCCAGGCTGAGGACTCGCCGGTGGATGGTCAGGGCCGCTGCCTGGCCCTGCTGGAGCTGCTGACAGTGCTGCCGGAGGAGTTCCAGACGAGCCGCCTGCCCCAGTACCGCAAAGGCCTGGTGCGGGCCAGCCTGGCAGTGGAGTGCGGGGCTGTCTTCCCGTTGCTGGAGCAGCTGCTGCAGCAGCCCAGCTCGCCCAGCTGTGTGCGTCAGAAGGTGCTCAAGTGCTTTTCCAGCTGGGTGCAGCTGGAGGTGCCACTGCAGGACTGCGAGGCGCTGATTCAGGCCGCCTTTGCTGCTCTGCAGGACTCGGAGCTCTTCGACAGCAGCGTGGAGGCCATCGTCAATGCCATCTCACAGCCTGATGCCCAGAGGTGAGCCACTCCCCGCCTTCCTAGAAAAGAACAGTTTGTGTGGCCATCCATCCATCTGTCCAGTAAACACTACTTGAGTGCCTACTGCATACCTGGTCCCATGCTGGAGACACACAAGGAAGCAAACAAGACATGGTCTTTGTCCGTATGGTTCAGAGAGGGAGACAGACAACGAAATCATCCAACAAATTATTCAATTAAAATATTTGATTCTTTCTTCTCTTTCTCTCAACCAGTCAGTCACCATGTCCTGGCTGTTCTGCTCTTGACCATATTGCAAATCTATTTTTTCCATCTCCACTGCCACCATCCTAGTCCAAGCTGTCCTCATCTCTCTCCCCCAATTACCACAGAGATTTTTCACTAGTCCCCTGGTTTTTACTCCTGTACCCTGTACTGCACACTTAGCAGCCAGAGTGATCTTTCAAAAATGAGGATGCAATTTGTCCTTTATGCTCAGAACCCTTCAGTAGCTTTTCACAGCTCTTAGGATGAAGTTCAGAATCCTTCATGTGATCCACGAGGTGCTGCAGAGAATGGCATCTCTAGCCTCTTCTCATGTCATGCTCCTTTCTTCACTTTCACAGTCTTTTCAGTTGCTTGAATGTCCCATGCTCCTTCTAGCCTCTGAACTGTCACATGTACTTGGCGTATCATCTCTACCTCATCTGAAACTTGACTTTCTTAGGAAAGCCCTCGATGATTTTTAAGACCAAGTTTGCTCTACTCTATTATTTTATCTAAGAGCTCCTAGTGTTTTCCTTCTTCACCTATAACACCATTTCATCATAAATTCATGTATGTCTCCCCATCCGTCTCTCAGCGCTGTGGAGGACAGGCACCATGTCGTTTTATTTTGTCACATTGTGCCTGGCAGTATTTGGTAGCATTCAGTGTTTTCTGAACAGATGAAAAGTAGGAGTTGCATGAGGGGTGGAAGTGGAGTGGGGGAGGTCAGGGGAAGAGGGAGCACCTCAGGCTTCAGGAACTAAAGCAGGGGCAAGGGCTTCTGGTGTGCAGCACCACAGTACCGCTAAGGACTTGAAAGAAGGTCAGTGTAGCAAGGTGTTTTGCAGCAAATGTTTGTTGCGTGCCTCTTGGTGTCTTGGGCCCTGTGCTGAGCACCAGGTCTGTAAAGATCAGTGGGTTGACTTCAGCAAGCCAGGAACTCACAGTCTCATAAACACATGGAGGGGCAAGTGTGGTCAACGAGATGAATGCTATAATTGAGAAGGTGGTGAGGGGACTGGAAGAGCCCAGAGGAGGCATTTAACCTGGTCTTAGGGTTGTGAAAGGCTTCCCAGAGGAGGTGTGCTTTAAAGAGCTGAAGCAAGGAAGGAGTGTTGAGAAGCCTGGTGAGTGGTGGTGATTAAACAGCAGGATTTACGGGCCAGTTGTGGGAGGTCTGGGCCCAGATTATGCAAGACCTTTGTCGGCCAGGTTTAAGATTTTGGTCTTCATCCTGAGGATGATGTAAAGATATTAAAGGATTTGAAGCAGAGAAAATGCTATAATGAGATTTTTGGTATAAGTTGGATTGGTCATGGCAAGACTGGAGACACTAAACACTTCAGAGATAGGGCTTTAGAAATGCTTAGCAGAGTTGGAGGGGAAAAACATTGAAAGAGATGGCACCAGAGACTAGCTAATGCCTCTTGCCTTGGCATTAGTCATGTATGAATTTGGATCCCACATGGTCCGTTTACTAGGTCCGAGACCTTGGGTAAGTCGCTTTTAAGCCTCAGTTTCCTCATCAGTAAAATGGGTGTGATCATATTAACCTCAGAGAGTTGTATAGGCTTAAATAGGATAATGTGTAGAGGGCCTGTGCCTGGTGTTTTATAAAGAATATATTGGTATTAATAGGACTAAAAAAGAGAATGTCTATGAAAGGTTTAGCTTGGTTCTTGCGCACCCCATAAACAGCAGTTGTTAGTATTTGGTATTGCTTTGCATTGACAATTAGTATATCTTTCCCATGGTTTCCCAGGTTTTCTAACTCAAGGTGGGTACCAAGTCCCAGGTCTAGCCTTTCTTGGCAGCTTGAAGCTCAAATGCCAGCTGCAATCAGACAGTTGGTACCTAACGGGAATTGACCAGGGCCAGTGCATAGGTGATGTGGGGTGTCCTTGGATACACCCAGGTTTTCCCACCCAACCCGTCTTGAGAGCTTTGGCAGGTAATTGATGCCTCTTCTCTTCTGAACGAATGAGAGAACAAGGAGCCAGTGAGGGAACCCACAGCCTCCTGAGCGCCCATTGGCTGCAGCCCCCATGGTTGCTTAGCAACTCTCCCCATTTTCTCAGCTCTCCTCTCAGGGCTCTAATTGCAGGTCTGGGCTGAGCTCAGTGTGAGTGGCAGCCAGCAAGTCCCAGCAGCCCTGCCCTGGAAGCTTGAGCTGACCAACAGAACTAGGTCTCTTGAGCCCACTCTCAGCCATGGCCTTAAAGACATCCTCTCTATCTCCCTGCCCCCAAACCTAGAAACTTCTGGAAGCTTCAGACCTGCTCTTCTGTCTGCATAGTTCTCAGGAATAGGTGCCCAGGTGGTAGAAAATCTAAACAAGGGTTTCCTTCACTGGTGGGCTGCGCCAGTCTAGTGTCAGAGTTTGGGCCTTGCTCCATCTAGTCTGGCTTTTTAGACTTTGGCTTGAGAAAGTCACCTGTGGTTTTGACCTCTTGGGTCCATCCAGCTACTGCCTTCCCCAGGAGTCCATCAGGACAGGACTGGCTGTCCCCTTGGCTGAGCTTGCACTCAGGTCCCCTCTTCCCCATTCTTCCACAGCTGCTGCTGCTTGCCCAGCTCTCTCTCCCTCAATTTTCTTTTTCCTGAAATATATTTTTAATCCTGGAAAATCTTTTCACTGGGGGCTGGCAGGAGGAGAGAAGGTGAATTAGATAGGCTCTTGGAGGCTCCCATCAGTTAGAATTTGAGATATGGGCTGAGATTTGCATAGATCCTTTGGGGAAAATTCAGGTAGGGCTCTGAAAGAGCAGTCCTGCAGCAGAAGAGGCTACCTCAGCCTGGAATTTGTCTCTAAGTTGCTATATGACCTTGAGGAATACTCTGAGCCTTTCTGGACCATATTGTCTATGATTTAGCGCATTGTGCAGCTCAAATGTTACCAATTAAGAACTCAATGAAGACCGAGTACCTGCTGTATACATGAACTTTGGCAGGTGTGAGGGAGCCTTGGTGGGGACCCTTTGGGGACAGGGCACTACCTCCTGCCTCCATCTCAGCTTCCAGGAAGCTTGCAGGCCATGGCTTTGGCCCTGCCCCTGCTCTCTGTGCCAGAGTCTGGCCTGAAGGTGCCCATTGTCTGGTGGTGCAGCCTGTGTCAGGGTCATGGGACTGAAGCTATCCCAGCCGTCTCCAGGCAGCACCCTCCAGGGCCGTCTCTGGGTTGGGGATATCCGGGTATGGATATCTTGTCCCACCAGAATGAGGATTTGGAGAAAGCTGACCTCTGGGCTCGTTGCCTCTTGTTTTCACCTTACCCCTGAGGTTCTGAGGCTACCTGCCCAGCAGCCTGCTTAGGGCAAATGCAAATAAAACTCCTCTGGACTCTCAACCTCCTACCTCTCTATAGATTGCTAGGGTGGCCTTATGATCAGTAGCAGAGGGGTCTCAAGCATCTGCTTCCCTCTGAGAGTATCATTTCTTCTGATTAGTCTGATCTCCACAGAGCAGGCTGCTGGGGAGGGCCGCTGTCCAGTGAGATAGAGCTAGTGTTCTCTCAGTCTCCTCTGTATGCTGTGCCTCTCCTGCTCCTCCTTAAGGATCACTGTGCTTCAGGACTCTGACTTGCACCTTCTTTTCTCTCATTCAACACTTTCTTCCTGGGCACTTCTCAACTACTGTCATAGCTTCAATTACCAGCTGTTTGCTGATGACTTTGTCTCTTGCTCTGATTTCTCTCTTGGGCTTCAGGTTTTTATATCCAGCTCTCTGGACACTTCTGTTTGCATATCTCAACAAATACCTCTGATTTGACATGCCTAACACTGAACTTATCACCTTCTGCCCTCCCATTAAATTTATTACTGTCCCCCTCCCCCTATCCTCCTGGCCTCAGTAAATAGCTCCACCACCTACTTAGTTGTTTAGTCACTAACCTGAGAGTTGTCCTGGACTCTTCTGCATTGTCATATTCAATTGGTCATCAAGTCCTGTCCATTTTGCCTCTTAGCTATCTCCTAGTTCATCACCTATTGCTCTCCCTTCATACTGCCAGTAGAGTACATAGGGATTAGGATCTTCTGTTAGGGAGTGGAGTGGAAGGTGGGGATGCTGTCGGTGCCTTCTGAAGTCTTCATCATGGCTCCTGAGCCTACATTAACTCCTCTCTCTCCCATCCTGTTCTGTCTTCCTTAACACTGTCTATATCAGTTTCCTGGAAGGGCTATAATAAAGTACCACACATGGGGCAGCTTTAAACAACAGAAATTTATTGTCTCAATTGTTGGAGAGGCTAGAAGTCCAAAATCAAGGTGTCGGCTTCCTCTGAAAACCTGTAGGAGAGTCCTTCCTCATCTCTTCTTAGCTTCTGGTTCTTTGCTGGCAATCTCTGGTGTTCCTTGGCTTTAAGTTGCATGGTTCCAGTCTCTGCCTTTGCCATCACATGTCGTTCTTCCTGTAAGTCTCTGTCTTCACATGGTTGTCTTATAAGGACACCCATTGTGTTGTGCCACCCCCCCCCACCATGATCTCATCTGCAATGACACTGTTTAGAAATAAGATTACATTCTGAGGTATTGGAGATGAGGACTTCAACATATCTTCTTGGTGGGTACAATTCAGCCCATAACAGGCTGCCCCCAACACCCTCCCCCCAAATTCTGTCCTTCCCACATGCAAAATACATGCACCTCTTCCCAACTTCCCCAGAAGTCTTAACCCCTGCCAGCACCCACTGTAAGTCCAATTTGAGGACACAATTTAACCTGTAATACTAACCTCATACTTCCTTCTCAGAGTTCTCCTGGAAGTCTCTGACCGAAGGCTCTTCCCAAAATGGGCAGCATGAAAGCTATGATGTAGGCCCTGATCACTTTTTGGCTTTGGTTTTGTTGTGGGGAGGGGGCTTTGATGGAAGACAGGGAGGATGTGCCTTTCTCAAAAAGCTGGTGGGGGATGGGTAGACAGCTCTGATGAGTCTCGTCACCTCATACCTCCAGGTATGTGAACACACTCCTCAAACTCATCCCACTGGTGCTGGGACTGCAAGATCAACTGCGACAGGCCGTGCAGAATGGGGACATGGAGACCTCCCATGGCATCTGTCGCATTGCTGTGGCCCTGGGCGAGAACCACTCCCGGTGAGGAGTTGGGCAGCTGGGGGCGGGATAGCAGGGCCCTCTAAAAGGTGGGATATGGAGCCCTGTTGGGGGAAGGGAAATGACCTTACTATACCTCTTCCTTCCAAGGGCCCTGCTGGACCAAGTGGAGCACTGGCAGAGCTTCCTGGCCCTTGTCAACATGATTATGTTCTGCACTGGCATCCCTGGCCACTATCCTGTCAATGAGACCACCAGTTCCCTGACCCTCACCTTCTGGTACACGCTGCAGGTGTGTCTACGTGACCCTCTAGTAGGACTGGGCTGTAATGACAGAAGGTAGATCATGGGCTTCTGGGCCTGGTGCTGAGGTGGCTAACTTTCTTCCCCGGCTCTCTCAGGATGACATTCTGTCCTTTGAGGCAGAGAAGCAGGCTGTGTACCAGCAGGTATACCGGCCAGTCTACTTCCAGCTGGTGGATGTGCTTCTGCACAAGGCCCAATTCCCTTCTGATGAGGAATATGGATTCTGGTCCTCAGATGAGAAGGAGCAGTTCCGAATTTACAGGTGATGGTAGCAGGCCAATCCTACCTCTAAATGGAGTCCTGAAATAACGAAGACAATGAGGGGAGGGGCCCTAGTCCAGGCTTCCGGAATCCTGGGGCTCCTTTCTCTGTTCTCTAGGCACTTTTGCAGGGTTGTGAGGGAGCTGGGGTGGGCTCCTGGGCTTGGGAGCAGGATCCGGGCAGTGTATAAGGTCTTCATCTACTTCTTAGGGTGGACATCTCAGATACGCTCATGTATGTGTATGAGATGCTGGGGGCCGAACTGCTCAGCAACCTCTATGACAAGCTGGGCCGTTTGCTCACCAGCTCAGAGGAGCCCTACTCCTGGCAGGTACCTCCCAAGCCTGATTCCCTCAGCCCTCCCAGAACTGTCACACCCTCCTCCTCAGCCAAGCCAGTGGCACCCTCTTTCCTCAGCACACAGAGGCCCTGCTCTATGGCTTCCAATCCATCGCAGAGACCATCGATGTCAATTATTCTGATGTGGTGCCTGGGCTCATTGGCCTCATTCCACGGATCAGCATCAGCAACGTGCAGCTGGCGGATACTGTCATGTTCACCATTGGTGAGACCTGGCATACACCCATGAGCACATTTCCAGAGCCACAGGCACCCATCCCAGCTATAGTCGGCCTGCTGGTTCCTGTCCAAAATGGGAGAGACACAGATGCCCACACACACAATCAGCATTGCAGCCAACTGGCTGTCCTGGCACATCTAGAGGTCCTTCCTACAGTGTTCGGAGCTGCAATTCAGTGAAGCTCATTTGCTCTCAATGGAACAGCAGTGCTAGACCTCTTCTGAGTAACTCCTTCCTGCTTCTCAGCTATAAGGCTCCTGTTTGAGCATGTGCATGCATATTTGCCTAGTTCTAGGGCTGTAACTTGATTCTGCCAGAAACTCTGCCTGCCTCTCAGGGACATGGTACAAAGCCAGCCTGGCCTGCCTCAGATATCCTTCCCTCTCCCTTCTTCCCCCAGGAGCTCTGTCTGAATGGCTGGCTGACCACCCTGTCATGATCAACAGTGTTCTGCCCCTCGTACTGCATGCCCTGGGCAATCCTGAGCTCTCTGTCTCTTCTGTGTCCACCCTCAAGAAGATCTGCCGAGAATGCAAGTATGACCTGCCACCCTATGCTGCTAACATTGTGGCTGTCTCCCAGGTATGCGTGGGCTGGGGTTGGGCTGGGTCTCAGGGCACGCTGCACTGTGCTGATAGCAAATCCCTTCTGTTTATCTCCAGGATGTGTTGATGAAACAGATCCACAAGGTGAGCCCAGAAGTTTCTAGGGAATCCTTGGGGATATTATGGGAATCTGCAGAAATCCTCTTTTGCCTTTTCCTACCCCTTGTCTTTTATTCTATGTTCTTGGAACCTTCCCCAAGAGGTTCATTCGTCCTGCCCACAACCAGATGTGTCCAGGATTGACTCTCCATGTTCTGCCCCACAGACAAGCCAGTGCATGTGGCTGATGCAGGCACTGGGCTTCCTGCTGTCAGCCCTGCAGGTGGAGGAGATCCTTAAGAACCTGCACTCTCTTATCTCGCCCTATATCCAGCAGCTGGAGAAGCTGGCAGAGGAGATAGTGAGTGAGCTGGTGTGCGTGTGTGTGTGTGGCCAGAAGGCAGGGGTGGGCTTCCCTTTGTGTGGGCTGTGGCTGTTGGGGAGTGGGGTTGCAGTTGACAGTCAGGGCTTGGGTCCTGGGGCCAAGCTGGGCCTCAGAGATCCAGAGCTTGGTTTGATTCTCTCCATAGCCTAATCCTTCCAACAAACTGGCCATTGTTCACATCTTGGGGCTTCTCTCCAACCTCTTCACCACGCTTGATGTCAGTCATCATGAGGATGAACATGAAGGCCCTGAGCTCCGGAAGCTGCCAGTGCCACAGGGACCCAACCCCGTGGGTGACGTTGCCATTTCCCCCCACCCCAACACACACACACACACACACACACACACACACACACACACACTACCACACACATGACCACACCCCCTGTGGGAATGTCACTGCTACTCCCAACTTTACTGGGTAATATTGTCATGGTTCTCTTGGACCCGTGGGGCATGATGCCTTTGGTCCTCTGACCCCACGAATGACCTTATCATTGCCCTTCACTCTGTAGGGAGTGATATCATTATCTCATCCAACCCTGTGGGTGATATTTGTCTTTGTCCCCAGCCCAACCAGGGTGATGTCATTGTGGTTCCTCCACCTCAGGGTAGACCTTGACATTATCTTTGAACCCCCTAAATGATGTAATTATGGGTCCCTGTTTGACCCCCAGCTCTGGGGTCTTCTACTTGGCTACTCACCATCTCCTGTGGGCACTGGGGATGCTTCCATGCTCTATGTGTAATAGTTCTTGCTTTTGAGTTGTTCCCAGTCTAGGGGAAACATATGTAGTAAACAGACTGTCACAAAGCAGTGATTAAGTACTGTGATCAGCTCAGGCACAGGGGCTTGGGGGACCACTTAGAAGCTATTTGATCTGGGGCAAGGCTCAGCTTCCCACTCAGAACTATGAACAACAGACTGCCTGGCTTGCTCATCTCACTAGAACTATGCTGGGTAGCATATATGGTCTCGAGTAAAATTCTGTGTAAATGTGAGAGACTGCTTCTGTAATTGTTCCCAGGGTTTCTCCTGGAGAAAAGGGAGCCACAGTAGCCTGGCTCCTCTCCTCAGCTCCCCACCTTAGTTTCAGGAGCCCTTTTGGCTCTAGACCAAGCTTGGCCAGCGTCCTCCCTCAGAGCCCCTTCTCCTTCCGTGGTAGTCATTGTCCTGCCTTCCCTCACCTCCCAGGACCTCAGTCTCCTCTCGGTTCCTCCATAAGTTGCCAAACCTGTGCATCTCTTGGGGCTCTCCACCCCAAACCTGCTTGAATGAGACAGCGTCTCCACTTCAGGGGCTAACCCATAGGTTTTTGGTACTAAAAGGATTTTTCTGGGCAGAAATGGATAGGGAGTGATTTTTCCTAAAGTTTACAAAGTTATAGTAATCTTCTGAAGCCTTCATAATATCCCTGCTTTTCACTTTGAGGCATCCTCTAAAATGACCCCTAGAATTCAGGATATCCTCTTTATTCATGGGGGATTCAGCAAACCACTCCTTCCCCCAACGTCCCACCCACTGAGTCCTCAACGTGCAGTCTGTGGTGGGGTGCTAGGTTCGAATTCTGGCCGACTTTGTATTACCGGGTCCTTCTGGGGAGGGTGAGAGTGGCGGTGGGGCCCCTCACTCCTTCCTGTGTCTTCAGGTGGTTGTGGTGTTGCAGCAGGTTTTCCAGCTTATCCAGAAGGTGCTGAGCAAATGGCTGAACGATGCCCAAGTGGTGGAGGTGAGCCTCAATCCTTGCTCTCTGCCCCCATGGTGACTTTGCTTAGATATGGGGCGGGGGGAAGGTGTTGCTGCCCCATCTTGGCTTACAGTGGCTGGAGAAAATAAAGGAAGAGAATCCTGCCTCGCAGACGCAAGGAATGTTTTGGAAAGACATTCAGAGCTTCCCAATGTCACGAGAAGTCCTTGACTAAAGAACTTTGATGTTGGAGCTGAGTGACAGTCAGGGGTCCACCTTGAAATCAGAGACCTGCCTTTGGTCCCTTTTCAGTTCAGGATTTTCTTACTATTGCTACTCTCTGAGAAGAAATGGTGGAGATGTAAGTAGCAAGACTCGAGTTACAAAGTTCCATCCTGTGCTCCTCTGAGAAGGGCATTTTTGCCTCCTGCCCTTCAGGGTGAGAGTCAGGCTTGTTTACCTTTCTTGATTCGCAGGGCCGGGCCAGGCTTATAGGTAAGGGTCCCACCTTAGGCCTCCTCTGTGCGGTGCTTCGCTTGTGTTCCGGGTAATTATGACCTGCTAACCAGGACTCCTTTGCTTTCTTCTCCTTTTTTTTCTTTTTTTTTTTTTTTTAATTGAAATACATTTGACGTTTAACATTGTATGAAGTTAAGGTGTACAGCATATTGACTAGATACATTTATGGATTATAATATGATCGTCATTGAATGATAATTAGCATCCCTGTCACATCACACAATTATAGTTCTTTTTAGGGGTTAGAATAATTAAAATCTAGTCTCTTGGCACGTTTGTTGATCATAATACTGTTGTCTATTTCATGGGCCCCTTTGCTTCCTTCCCAAGGCGGTGTGCGCTATCTTTGAGAAGTCTGTTAAGACACTGCTGGATGACTTTGCCCCCATGGTGCCACAGCTGTGTGAGATGCTGGGTCGGATGTACAGCACCATCCCCCAGGCCTCTGCTCTTGACCTCACTCGACAGGTGGGCCTTCTGATTGAGGCAGCAGTGTTTTAGATTTCATCCTAGTTAGAGGTCTGACCCAGGGATGGGGTGGTGGGTAGAGTGGGGTGGATGGCTGCCCTGGCAGGGAGCCTGACCTACATTCTAGGGATGCTGGCCAGTTCCTGGTGAGACAGGGCCTCAGCTGACCAGCATTCCCTGCTTTGTTGTAGCTGGTCCACATCTTTGCTCATGAACCTGCCCACTTTCCCCCAATCGAGGCCCTCTTCCTGCTCGTCACCTCCGTCACACTCACTCTCTTCCAGCAAGGTAGGTCCTGACCAGGGTCTCTGCTGTTGCCGCCACTGCCACCACTGCCACTGCCTCTGCTTCCCCGATTGGGGAGCCAAAGCTACCCACTCTGTTCTTCTCTGTCCCCTGAGTTGCACATGGGACTTGGTGGGAAACTTGCGGGATCAAGCACAGCACAATTGTCACCCTCCAAGTAGTGACACCTTAGGTTGAAGTGGATAAGAGAGTGAATGATGTCTTCTACTGACCTGCTGGGCTCAGGGCCAGTCTTGATGTGGGGGAAGATGGGACCAGAGCTCTGAGGGACTTGGGGCACTAGGCTGACTCCTTTTCTTTGGGATATAATGAAAAGTAGAAAGAGCATGGGCTTTGGAGTCAGATAGACCTAGATTCTAAGCTCATCACCACCAACTAGTTGTGTGACCTTGGGCAAGTCACTTTCCTTTGCGGAGCCTTTGTTTCCATGTCTGTGAAATAGAGATTTCATGTACTTGATAGGATTGTTATAGATATGAAAGTAGTGTCTCTTGCTCCCCTGGCTTGGGGTTTTTGCACATGGAGTACTCAGGGAGTGCTGGTTCCTTTCCTTGCATTGGGGCTTACTCCTTTCTAGGCCAAAAGCCTTGGGCTGTGGTCCCTGCACCCTGCTCTTGTGGCCCTCTGCCTGAGAGTGCTGGGAGTGGGGGTTGGGGGGGGCGCTCCAGGCTTCTAACTTGGAAGAGAAACAATGCTCTTCCACCAGCCTCATGAGTCTTGTCTGGATTTGTGGTTGCAGGTTTGAGGCTCACCTTGGGTTTCAGCCAGAGCCAGAGCGCTCTCTGCTGATGTCCTCATTATGTGGTCCCATGATGCTGGCCTCTGCTCCAGTAGGCCATGGGTAGGTGCTGAGTGGCAGAAACTTGAGCCAGAAACCAAGTGTGGCCATCCTTAAATGCTTAACTCCACCTCTCCCACTTCTCACATCCAGTCGGGGACAAGTCTGGGTGGTCCTGGCTCCTGATTATCCTGCAGTCTGCTCACCTCTCCCCTCCCCCCATGGCCACACCTCATTGTAGGGTCTCTGGGTCACCCCATTAGTCCTCTAACTGGTTTTCCTGACATCTGCCCTTCCTTGCAGTCCATTCTGCATCCAGCAGTTGTAATGTTCTTTAGAAAACACCCATCTGAGTATTCTCCCTCTCTGGATGGAAACCCTTTCATTGGCTGTCCATTGCCTGAGGTTCTCACCCTGCTCCCACTGACACGGTGCAGCTACTGCATGCTCCTCAGTGTCTTCTACCAGTGTCCCTGAGACACAAGCCGTCTAGCCACTCTGACTTCTCCCTTCCTATGTCCCATTTGATCCTCTAACTGGAATGCCCTGTGTCCTTTACTAGGTGAGCTCTTACTCCTCCATGCCTTACTTACACATCAGTCCTAGAAGCTTCTCTGGGGCAGAACTGGGTGCTTCTGACTTTGTGCTGAAACTGCAGCATGTACACACTGCTGATACAGCACCAATCATACTCAATAATCAACTTTCATGTGTGTGTGTCTCTCTAGACTAAGCCCCTCAAGGGCAGGGTCAAGCCTCTTCTCTCTGCATCCTCAGTGCCCAGAACAAGGCCAGCATAGAGTAGGTATCAGACTCTGTTGAAGAAAGGAGAGTGAGGTCTCCCCGCCCTTGGAACCTTTCTTCCTTACTATCTGGGGCCAGCCACTAGCAGGGTGGCTGCTGAGTGTCAAACATGCTGTCTGTAGGGAGACCCTGTCATGGGGCATGGGCCTCACTCTCCAGGACTTGAGTAACTCAGGGCTCAAATGTGAAAGAGGTGGGCTTTATCAGTGGCTCTTCGTAGCCTGGAAAAGGAAGCAGGGAAGAGATAATTATCTACTTTACAGTTGGGGAAACTGGGCTTTTGTGGCTTGCACAAGATCACACAGCTCCTTAGTGGTGTTTCAGGCAGACGTTCATGCAGCGCCTCCTCCTGAAGGGGAACAGCCCAGTCAGGAGCTCTAGACACATGCCTTGTCCTTGCCACAGGTGTCAACAGAACTGGAGGCAGAGTAGTGTCCAACATCAGTCATACGTGTTGGGCTTGTTGGTTGTCTTGCAGGACAGGATGGCCCCCTTACCTGTTATGCTATCCTGGTCTTGCCATTCTGTTCTTAGTCTATGCCCTCCCACTGCACCATGGGGTGCCATGTTGACTGGTTTCCCTCTTACTCTGTGTGTCCAGATGGTGAGAGCTGGTTTTCAGCCCTGAGCCTGGCTCTCTGCTGAGTCGGTGTCCATGTGGAGGGGCTTTGCTGGGTGGGGCTCTCAGTTTTGGCCTCATGATACAGTTTCTCCGCCCTGGTCCTGCTGATGGTTTGCCCAGCCATCCCCACAACATATTGGGCTCTGCCCTAGACAAGGAGGAGTCCGCTGCTTTAAGTGGACCTCAGGGAGTCCTTTCCTTGGCCAGACCAAGAGCCCTAAGGCCTCGGAAGCAAGGGGGCACCTGCTCAGGCCCTGATTCCCTGGCCTTTCCAGGGCCTTCATCCAGGCCCCCAAGGGAGTTACCAAGGACTAACCTCTCGGCAGCCCTGCCCTTCTCTTTGATGGCTAGTGTTGGGGAAGTCTGTGCTAGGAGGCAGTGTAGGGCCACCCCAGCCAGCCAGGGGCAGCAGCAAGAGTGTGGGGGTTGTTTCTTCAGCTCTGTGGAGTCCAATATTGCTCCAGCACCAAAGGATCAGTGGGGGGACTGGCCTGAGGAGGAGTGGGGAGTAGGTGGAAGGCCCCCTGGGAGGGAGCTGGGGCAGGCCCGTCCTTCACTTTGCCGTCTCTTTCTGTTGGGCTTCTCCCAGTTCATGGTTTTTGTATGTTTTGTTTCTTTATCTTGCTTCCTGCTGCTCATGTGCCCCCACGCTGTCTCCCTGCAGGCTCTCAGTCCCACATAACTATATGAGGTTGAGTTGCTGTTTGTATAATTTTTTCTTAAGTTCCATCTTTATTATATTTTAGGGCCCAGGGATCATCCTGATATTGTTGATTCATTTATGCAACTCCTGGCACAGGTGTGTTTTAGTTTTATTCATTCACGTTCTGTTCTCTCTCTTTCTCTTTCTCTTATGTTGAAATTCAATTTAAGCCTATTTTTAGCTTTCTGTTGACAAATTTTTTTTCTGTTCAGTTGAATAGAGTTTCTTCATCTGTTTCCGTGGAAGTTGACAACCCAACATCCTACTTTAGTGCCCCTTTGCCTCAACTAGCTCATTCTTCCACCAAGACCAGGGAGAGGCGATCCCGAAGGGAGGGACCTGGGCTGGCCTGGGCGGGGGAGGGGGAGAAACTGTGCCCGGCAGCTCCTTCGCAGCTGGGGTGCCCGAGAAGTTCAGGGGTGAGATCAGAGTTGAAGGGCCTGGGGTTCATTGTCCCCGTGCTCCTGCCGGGAACTGCCTGCCTCAGTGCCCCCCCACCCCTGCCTGCTCTGGAGCTGGAGAGGTGGTTGGGAAGAGCTCTGAAGGGAGGGGCCAAAGGTGAATGTGCTGGGGTGGAGCCCAGAGTCGGGCTTCAGGTTGTACTGCTGTTGGGTGTGGGGTGCTGGCTCCACTGTGAGGCTGTGTTGGGATGTGTTTGTGTTTGGTGCATGTGTAAGTGGGTTGGACCTTATTTGTGTGTTTTCGGATTGGTTTGGTTTGGTTTGGAGACAGAAATCACAAAGCTGCTGTAAGTAGTATGTGTGTTGTGTCAGGATAAATGGGTAGTTGAAGTATGGGCACGTGCACTGACGCATGTTGTATGTTGATGTGCATTAGGTATTGATGGATTTTGAACAGTGGCATGTGTCGGGCTGTGTGAGTGCATATTTGGGGAAAGGAGTATATGTTGTGGTGTCGGGATGTCTGACATAAAGGGAAGGTACATGTGTTGAGCAGTGGGGATGTGGGGCTAGTGTGGGGTCCATGAGGGAGATCTTGTGAGTTGGGGTAAATGATGTTTTCTTTCACTTAATCAGTCCACAAATATTTATGGAGTGTGTGATACATATTTGGTGTTCTGCTGGGTGCTGAGGGTATAATGGTAAGCAAAAACAGGCCTAGTTCTTACTCTCTTGGAACTTACAGTATGGTAGAGGGGGTGGGGTGCAGAAGGAGGGGGGAACAGGGAGTGTGTTCTGGCCTGGATGGACATGTATGTGGGTAACTGTGAGTGCATCCTTGGAGGTGAGGGCGTTTGTGGGTGTGTTTGTGGATGGTTGTGTTGGGAGAGTACATGTACTAGAGGACTGGGTAGCTTGAAAGTGTGGGCATGTGGGCATGGCTGGGGACTATGGGGGTTCAGGGGATGTGAATATGTAGCAAGGTGTGTTGCAAATGTGAGAAAGTATGTGTAAGGGATGTGATAGAGGTGTGTTTGAGGGTAAGTAGGGTGTTTCCAGAGAGGGTGTGTGTTGGGGTGTTGGCACATGAGTGAGAGTGGATGGTTTGTATGTGAGGGGCTGGAGGGTTAGGGGTCTACTTGGTATGTGTTGGGGGGCTGCTGGGGAGCAGCTGTATTTGATGACTGCTGGAGCTGTGCAGAGCATTTCCTGTGACCTGAGGATGTGCCAAACGTGTCCTGGTACCATGTGGGGTGGGCTCTCTGCCCCCTGTGCTCCTTCCATTCCCCCCACATGGCAGCACTGACTCCTGAGCTGGGTGTGGCTGAGAAGGGCCTGGACTCAGGGTATCCTGGGTGAATGGTGGGGCCATGGCTCCAAGGCTCCGACCCTGCTTTTCCTCTTCCTAAGCTGGAGGGTGTCTGAGGAATGCAGGTGGGATGTGGGGGCTGTTGGATTGGGCTCCACATCCAGCTGCCATCTCTTCTTCCTGCTATCCTGTTAACAAATCCAGGGGGCTTTTGCTGCCTCCGAATCAAAGCAGTTGCTGCTGGCTACCTGGAGCCTGCAGGAGGTCTGGCCTTGATGGAGGGGAGAATAAAAGCATTTGCTCAGGGAGTGACTGGGGACCCAGGCTTTCTGTATTGTGACCACCCCCCTAACCTCTCACACACACCTGTGCATTCATGTACACATACATGCGCATAGCATCTCCTGGCTGCTCCCCTCCTGACTGAACTGTGGGGTGGTTTGGGTCCCCCAGAGAAGGCTGGGTGGCTGATTTTGGCAGCCTGTACGTGTGGTGCGTGAAATTGGGGCCTGGGGTGGCAGGTGAGTGGTGGGGAGGGGGGATGGCCCTTGGAGCGGGTTGGGGCTGGGCTTACCAGCTCCACCTCCTGCAGGCTCTGAAACGGAAGCCAGATTTGTTCCTGTGTGAACAATTGGATGTCAAAGCTGTGTTCCAGTGTGGTAAGTGGGGCCAGGTGGACAGGAGGGCCTGGGTCCCCCTCGGGAGGATCCTTAGGCCCCATCTGATCTGCCTCTGCCTCTCCCACAGCTGTGCTGGCCCTCAAGTTCCCCGAGGCACCTACTGTCAAGGCCTCCTGTGGCTTCTTTGTGAGTCCCATGCTGAGTCCTGACTCCCCCACACCCTGACCCCTATACCCAGCCCTGCCCTGAACCCCAGAGGGTAGGGATGTGGTGTGCAAGTCTTGTCCCCAGGGAGAATGGGGAAAGAGCCGAGCTGACAGGCCTCTCCATCCTCTGTAGACAGAGCTGCTGCCTCGGTGTGGGGAAGTAGAACCTGTGGGGAAAGTGGTACAGGAGGATGGCCGTATGCTGCTTGTAGCAGTGCTGGAGGTGAGATGCAGCCAGTGTTTGATGGGGCTTTGTGGGGGTGGGGCGGCCCACACTGCTGAGGCAGCTGCCCTCTGGGAAGTGTGAGCCTTTGGTTCCCTCAGCTGACTCTGTTTCTTCATCAGTTAAATGTCTGACAGCTGTTAGGGTTGCTCTGCGGATCTGCTGGCTCTCAGAAAGCAGCACTTACCATGTGCAGCGTGGCTGAGAAACGGGGGGTGGGTGAGGCGTGGCTAGGCATCCTTGCTGCAAAAGGGGCAAGGCTCTGATGTGCTGAGAACCCGTCTCTCTCAGGCCATTGGGGGCCAGGCCTCCCGCAGCCTCATGGACTGCTTTGCCGACATCCTATTTGCCCTGAACAAACACTGCTTCAGCCTCCTGAGCATGTGGATCAAGGAGGCACTGCAGCCACCTGGTTTTCCCTCCGCCCGCCTCAGCCCTGAACAGAAGGACACCTTCAGCCAGCAGATCCTTCGGTGAGCAGAGCCAGCAGCACCTGGGCTCGGGTCCAAAGGAGGGAGCAGTGGTGGTAGACGGTACTAACCTGCTGTCCTTTCCCTTCAGTGAGCGAGTGAACAAGAGGCGGGTGAAGGAGATGGTGAAAGAATTCACACTGCTGTGCCGGGGGCTACATGGCACAGATTATACAGCTGACTACTGAGGGGCGCCCCTGTCCCACCCACACCTCCTCCTCACCCCTCCCTACCCCCAAAGAGTAAACCTGGATCTTCACTGCACTGCTGTCTCTGCTTCCTTTTTTCTGCCACCACTACCTAACTGGGCGAAGGCCTGGGGAAGGATGGGAGATGTTTGGATCCAGGCCTTATTAGAAAGTTGTGGGACCAGCTTCTAGCTCCGAGAGTGGAAGCACTCTACTGTAGCCAAGCCCCCTAGATCAGAGCCATTGATAATTCTGCCATTGCCCTTGGGTTGGAGTGGGCCTGCAGTAGTATCAGCAACCTCCCCATGCCCCATTAGTCCCGGCATTCATGCATGCATACATTTATTTAATCACCAATGCTGAGTACTAGTTCTGCCTTGCTTTGTTCTGTCTGAACAAGGGGTGATCTAGTCCCTAGCCACCATGTTAAGCTGGGGGAATGGGACCAGTGAGGGAAGGTTGCTTGGAGGCACTTTCATTTCTGATGGGAATGGAAGGTTTACCAGGTAGAGGACTTGGGGCCTCCAGCTACAAGTGAGGTGGGGTGGGTCCAGCCAGGAGGGAAGAAATGGAGAGTGGTTTTAAGTCCCAGGATAGGTTTCTTGTGTGAGTAATGGAGGTCACACTTGCACATGGTTGAGGAAAGGTATAGAAAGTGGGACTGAGCATGTGTAGGAGGAGGCATGGCAGGCCCCTGAGGAAGAGGAATGCAGGGCCTCAAGCTACCTTCACACCGAAACCTCCCCACCTCTGTGCTGCATGACCAGCTCTTGATGGTCAGGGCTCAGTCAGGACCAGGGACAGCTCCCCAGCGGCTGTTGCTCTGCTCCCTAGGTAGGTGTCCCTTACTTTCTGTCTCCTCTTGCTGCTTCTGACACCTCAAGTTTCCCCTGCGGGGGGTGGGGGGTGGGGGGGGCGCCTGGGTGGCTCTGTTGGTTGAGCGGCCAACTTCAGCTCAGGTCATGATCTCACATCTTGTAGGTTCAAGCCCTCCATCAGGCTCTGTGCTGACAGAGCTTGGAGCGTGTTTCGGATTCTGTGTCTCCCTCTTTCTGTGCCTCCCCCACTCGCATTGTCTCTCTCTCTCTCTCTCTCAAAAATAAACATTAAATTTTTTAAAAAAAACGTTTCCCCTCGGTAAGATCTGAGGAGCAGGACTGGGATTTCCCCATTTCCATTCCTCAACCTTGAGTCTCCTCGGACGTGATAGGAGAACTGGTTACTCCCATGTTCATCTCACTCCTCTTGTTCTTTTCTCAATCTTTGCACGAATTCTGTGTCCTCCATTCTACATCCCTATTCGGTCTCCCCATGCCAGCCAGCATCCATCCCCCTTACATGTATGTACCATCCTCTGAGGCCACTCTTTCCCTCTTCCCCTATCCCTCCTCAGTCCCATTTTCACCTTATTCTTGATTTCTCATTTCTGGAGTATGTGGGGATTGTTTTTAGTCCTTTTCTCCTACTACATGTTGTCTAGGTGTCTTCTTCCTCCCCCATCCCCCATGATCAAATGTAGCATATATAAGTTAAGAGATTGAGGGAGCTAAAGCCTAGTTTCTGAAGTCAGACCTGGGTTTGATATTGATTGTGCCACTGACTTGCCAGGTCTTACCAGAACCTCAGTTTCCTCATCTGTAAAATGGGACAATTCTTTTTTTTTTTTTTAAATACTCTGAACCCACTATGGGGCTCAAACTCACAACTGTGAGATCAGTAGTTGCTCACTCTATCAACTCAGGCAGCCAAGCACCCTGAGACAATTCTTACTCCAAAGACTATAAACGCTAAGAAAGGAGTGCCTGGTGAACAGTAAGTGCTCAATATTTGCCTATTGACAGACTGCTGTGAGGATAACAGCGAATGCTTTCAGTATATAGGATATGCAAAGGACTACTTAATAAAGTTTTACATATAAATTAATTTGATCCAGCAATCCTATCAGGAGTGCTATTGTTACAACCTGTATCTTGGGGATGAGGAAACAGTCACAGACATGTTGAGTAAGAAGTAATAGCAGAGTACAATATTCAAACCCAGACAGTCTGGCACCTGAATTGAAAATTAGGCAATGCTACCTGCCAAATGATAGGATGTACATGAAGTGCTTTAACAGATAGGAGCTGCTCAAACTGGAGTTATTTTCAGGGAGTTGCTTTCTTTCTTTTTTTTTTTTAAGTTTATTTAATCTCTACACCCAATGTGGGGCTCAAACGCACGACCCTGAGATCAGGGGTCGCATGCCGCACCGACTGAGCCAACCAGGCGCCGTGAGAGGGCGGTTTTTCTGAGCTCTGAAGGCGGTTTGAACGGAAAAGGAATCGCTGGAGAGGAGGTCCAGGGGAACTACAAGACCCACAAGTCCCCGCGCCTTCTGAGGTAGTTCCGATTGACTGGGGCTCTGAGGCAGATTATTGGTTCACTGTGGGCGGCCTGGCGAGGATTGGAGGGCGGGAGCCGTGCTAGTTTGATTGGTAAAACTACTACCAGCCCCGCCTCAAAAACCCGGAAGTAACCCGATAGTGTGCCAGAGTGTAGTGGTGTAGCAGAGAAAAGTGAATTTGGGTGGGTGGAGGGATGGTCCAAGGGCTGCGCACTGACTTCCCAGCCCCACCGCCCCCGCTAAGTGACTCTGACTCTTTGGGGGTTGCTTTTGAGGACGGGGCCTGAAGCAGGGAGGTCCCTGCTGCTTCCCGCCACCCAAGCTGTGCCTCATGGAGTCTGCGTTCAGCAGCCCCGCCGAGGCAGCGCTGCAGCGAGAGGCGGGCGCTGCCGGAGTACTTACTCCTCTCGTGGACCTGGACTGCGTGTACGAGCTGGAACGAGTCGCTGGATTTGTCCGCGATCTAGGGTGTCAACGGGTGAGGGCAGGTTAGGGAGGGATGGCTCACCTTGGGGTGGGTCGCCCCGAAGATCGGGATCTTGGGGTAATTTTGTGAGGATGGAGGTGCGGGAGGAGTTGCTCCTCTGGGAGGAGGGGTTTGGAAGGTTAGGTAGGGACTCTTGGAAGGTTTTCCTTAAGAGGCCCTCGGTGGAGGAGAGTTTGTTCACGACTCCATGGCTTATGCCTACAGGTGGCCTTGCAGTTTCCTGACCAGCTATTGGGAGATGCTGGGCCCGTGGCTGCACGGTTGGAGGAGACTACAGGGTCGAAGATGTTTATTCTGGGCGACACGGCTTATGGCAGGTGTGAATTTGAGCTTGAAGATTGAGGGTGGAGTAGGTCTACTGATCCAAGGCTCATGGTGTTTCCCCCCTAGGACAGTGTCTGCCCCCAGCGGCTGTTTTTCCTTCCTCTCTTGATACCTGCTCCCCTCAATGACAGTGTGTTCTTTTCATAACATTATTTTCTTCAGTGACCACGTTACCCAGGAAGGACAGCTTTTGCTGATGAGAACCCTTCTCACTAATGGTATCTTTCCTGCAGCTGCTGTGTGGATGTACTGGGTGCTGAGCAGGCTGGAGCTCAGGCCCTTGTACATTTTGGCCCTGCCTGCTTAAGCCCTCCAGCCCGCCCACTGCCTGTGGCCTTCGTCCTTGGTCAACGTTTTGTGCACTTGGAGCTCTGTGCCAAGGCCTTTGAGGCCCAGAACCCAGACCCTAAAGCGCCTGTGGTGCTGCTAAGTGAGCCGGCCTGTGCCCATGCCCTGGGTGAGTGTTTTCGCCTGTGCATGCAGGAAGGGTGGCCCACCTGCTTGATGCCGTGATGCGCCATTTCAGTACTCTCCTATAGAGCTCTCGATATGGCCTTGATCCCATTCTTTGCTTTTGGGTCACATTCAGTCTCTTGGGGATGAAGGGGTTCCTGACACCATCGCTTTCTTCCAGAGGCCTTGGCCACTCTCCTGCGCCCGAGGTACCCGGACCTGCTTGTCTCCAGCCCAGCTCTTCCCTTGCCAGTGGGTTCCTGCAGTCCGGAATCTGAGCCCCTGGAGCGTTTTGGGCGTCGCTTTCCCCTGGCTCCAGGGAGGTGTCTGGAAGAATATGCTGCCTTTTATGTGGGGGGCTCTGAAGCCAGCACTGACCTTGACCTTGACCCAGACCTGAGCCGGTTGCTCTTGGGCTGGGCACCAGGGCAGCCCTTCTTCACCTGCTGCCCAGACACAGGGCGGACTCAGGATGAAGGTGTCCGGGCTGGGCGGCTCAGGGCACGAAGACACTACCTGGTAGAGAGGGCCAGAGATGCCCGGGTGGTGGGGCTGTTGGCAGGCACATTGGGTGTGGCCCAACACCGTGAGGCATTGGCACACTTGCGGAACCTGGCTCAAGCCGCAGGCAAGCGTAGCTATGTGTTGGCCCTGGGGCGGCCCACACCTCCCAAGCTCGCCAACTTTCCTGAAATGGATATCTTTGTGCTATTGGCCTGCCCTCTTGGTGCTCTAGCTCCACAGCCTTCTGGTGGCTTCTTCCGGCCTGTATTGGCGCCATGTGAGCTGGAGGCTGCCTGCAACCCTGCCTGGCCACCTTTAGGCCTGGCTCCCCACCTCACCCATTACTCGGATTTACTGCCTGGTGAGTGGTGCAGTACTGCCTGAGCTGGAAACACCTGGGGCATGGACTTGGGCCAGCATGGATCCTCTTTCTCCCTCTTCAGGCTCTCCCTTCCACGTGCCCCTCCCATCACCTGACTCAGAACTGTGGGACACCCCAGATGTGTCACTCATTACTGGGGAACTCCGACCCCCACCTGCCTGGAAGCCATCAAATGATCCTGGATGCTTGGCCCTGACCTCACGGCCCCAGCTGGAGCTGGCTGAGAGCAGCCCTGCAGGTAAGTGTGCCAAGTCTCTGCTCCCAGCTGAACCCTTTCCATGAATTTAGCCCACTTGGCCTCAGTCCCCTCTCTCTGCAGCCTCATTCCTTAGTTCCCGGAGCTGGCAGGGGCTGCAGCCCCGTTTGGGTCAGACACTGGCCACAGGAGCTGTGAGTGGAAGACGAGGCATTGCCATCGCCTACGATGATGAGGGAGGCAGCTGATACCACGTGGGGCCAGAGACACAGATGGACTTAAGAGCTGCTGCAAGGAACTTTAATACTCCCTGCGTCAACCCCACTCCTCTGCCTGGATCCTTGATGCAGGGGAGAGCAGACAGCCCCTCACTGAAGAAGGGATTCGGCTCTGTCCTGTCCTGGCACTGGCACAAGGCTTAGCATATAGTGGTTTAATAAATGTCTATTGGACTGATGGAGACTGATTTGGGGCTTTCCTGAAGTCTTATGGGTCCATCTGTCCTTCTGGGAGTAGCCCAGGACCTCTGGCTAGTCCCAGTTTCTGGTGTGCAATTGAGGATCTGCCCTTGTCAAAGGTTCCAGATGGTCTAGACTGTGACTTCTCAAATTTGGTACTATTGACAAATTTGGGTCAGATGACTCTTTGCTGTGAGAGACTATCCTTGTGTTAAAGGATGTTTAGCATGATCTCTGGCTTCTGCCCACTAGATGCCCGTGACATACCCCTCTTCAATTGTGATAACCAAAAATGCCCCCCAGACATTGACAAATGTCTCCTGTGGGGCAAAACTGCCCCTTGTTGAAAACCACTGGTCTAGACCTGTGTTGTCCAATAAAGCAACCACTAGACACATCTAGCTATTTAAACATGTATTTAAACTCAATTTCTTAGGGTGCCTAGCTGGCTTAGTCCGAAGAGCATGTGACTCTTGATCTCTCAGGGTTGTGAGTGTGAGCCTTGTGTTGAATGTAAAGACTGCTAAAAATAAACTTTAAAAATAAGTAAAATAGGGGCACCTGGGTGGCTCAGTCGGTTGGGCGTCCAGCTTCAGCTCAGGCCATGATCTCACGGTTTGTGGGTTCGAGCCCCATGTCGGGCTCTGTGCTGGCAGCTAGCTCAGAGCCTGGAGCCTCCTTCAGAGTCTATAATATCTCCCTCTCTGACCCTCCCCCTCTCACACTGTCTCTGTCTCTCAAAATAAATTTAAAAAACACTAAAAAGAAGTCAAATAAATAAAAACACAGTTTTTATTTATAAAAAGCATATTATAAAACATTACATGGGGGCGCCTGGGTGGCTCAGTCGGTTAAGTGTCCAACTTCGGCTCAGGCCATGATCTCACGGTTTGTGGGTTCGAGCCCCACATCAGGCTCTGTGCTGACAGCTCAGAGCCTGGGGCCTGCTTCAGATTCTGTGTCTCCTCTCTCTCTCTGCCCCTTCCCCATTTGCATTGTCTCTCTCAAAAATGAATAAACATTAAAAAAATTTAAAAACTATATATAAAAACAAGCACATTTCAGTGCTTGTTTAGTCACATGAGAGGACAGTGCAGCTATAGGACATTTCTATTATTGCAGGAAGTTATTTTGGACAGTGCTGGTCTACAATGACTCTTAATTTGTTTCTCAGGGAAATCACAGAATCTTGAATAAACTGGATACTTTTACTCCTGTTTCTTTTGATTCGTCAAACACTACAGGTCTGAATTGTATTTGACTGGATTCCCATCCTCATAGTGGAGTTGGGAAGAGAGGGAGTTAAGTAAGCAATCACCACACAGAGAAACAGCACCGTCTGTAAGGAGGGAAGCTGAAGCCCCTGTGGGCACTTCTTCATTCCCCACATTTGCAGAGAAGCTTGGCATGCTGGCATTGTCCAAGGTGTTAAAGAAGCAGGTGAACAGGGAGATGTGGTCCCTGCTTTCAGGGAGTGCCCAGTCTACTGGTAGAGGCAGATTGGTAAAAGGTCCATGGCAACAGACAAGGTGGGCACCAATCGTGTATTCTACAAATAATGTATGGAGTGTGCTAGGCACTGGAAATGCAGCTCAAAAACCCTTTCATGCTGCTTACATTCTCATGGGGGTGAGGGGAGATGGACAAAATAAAGTAATTGGCATGCCAAGTGGTGATAAGTACTATGGAGAACTATAAAGCTGGGAAGGAGTGCAAAGGAGAGTGGGCTGCAACATTCAACAAGACAGTTGGGAAGGCCTTTTGAAGACTGTGAGAAAGACTGAAAGGAAGTTATGGAGTGGGCCGGGTGGATAAGTAGAACAGACAGAACAAGTGCAAGGGTGATGTGCTGGGGGTATGGCTGGTATGTTCAAGGAAGAGCAAGGAGGCCAGTGCAGTCAGCGGGAGAATGTTAGATGAAGTCAGGTAAGAGGCATGGGAAACCGCACTGGGAGAGGCCTAGTGGGCCATTATAAGGACTGTGGTTTTTATTCCGACCGAAATGGCATTTTAAGCCAAAGAGTGACATGATCTGAAGTTTCATAAGGATCACCAGGGCATCCGGGAAGCCCAGAGCAGGTTATCACCCTGCCTCTGGGGTAGAGAAGGCTTTCTGAAAGTGCTTTCTGGGGATCAGTAGGTGTTAACTAGGCAACGGGATGAGCACGAAGAAGAGAGCTTCAGGCAGAGAAAAGAGCATGAGCAAAGTGAGAAAGCATGACACCCTCACGGAACTGGGTAGGACGGCAAGGGAGGGGGCACAGGGGACCAGCAATGGCTTGGAGGCTAAGCTAGGGAGGCCCAAGAGCAGGCTCCGGTGTACTGCAGGGCTGGTGGGCTGAACGGGGGCTGACTGTCCAGGCTGAGGAGGAGCGGAGTTGAAGAGACGCGACAGGGACCACCTAGAGGTCGAGGTACTAATTATGCTGGAGCCTCTTCCGAAGCGCAAGACTACAACAACCACAATCCTCAGTGCTTGCAGTTCCGGCGTCACCAAGTTCTGATCTGGCGGCGAAGCGGCGCAGGGTCACGTGGTGCCGGCGCATCACGTGGATAAGTCAGGTGACCCTGCGGGGCGGGCGGACAGACTGCGGGGCGGACGGCGGACGCAGGGACGCGCGGGTTTAGCTGTGGCCCCACGAACCCGAGTCCCGCCGTCGTTGCCGCCATGACGGGGCTAGCGCTGCTCTACTCCGGGGTCTTCGTGGCCTTTTGGGCCTGCATGCTTGTCGTGGGTGAGGCTGGGCCCTGGCGGGCGGGGCCGACATCCAGTCCGAGCTGGTGGGGCTGGAGCCCAGGGGGAGAAGTGGGGTCCCAGGAATGTTGGGCCCCAGCGCTGGCCTCGAGGACTTGCGTCACGCTTGGGGCTTCTGACCCTGACCGAGGAGATCCAGATCTCCACCTCCTTGAGGAGGGGCGCTGGCGGCGGGAGGTCGGGGCCGCGAGAGCAGCCCCGGTCCCTCTTGATCACCACCGCTTCCTCCCCCATCTCGCTGCTGCCGTCCCTCGCTCCTGATGGGCCTGCTTCGGTCACGAGCCCACTATTCAGTTCCTCTTTTGACGGTCGTTTTGCCCTCCCCCCACCCACAGCTTGTTGGGTAAACAGCGGCTCAGATTGGTCTGGTGGAATCCGGTGTTCCCGGCCAGAGCTCCCGCTTCCCTCTTTTCTCCAGCGTTCAGGCCTGCCAGGAGCTGCCGGTGGGGGCACTTGGTCTGGGAGGTGGAGTCACGGGGCGGGGGCATATGGTACTGAGGGAGTGGCAGAAAAATGGAGGCCTGAGCACAGGGATTTGAATAGACAGCCCTACTTTCACAGAAAGGCCAACCTGAGGACTCTCCCTTGACCTAGGTGTAGGCAGACCTTCGGGGAGGTTGCACATCAGCTGGGCAGCACTTTCTTGTCTAAGTTGAGAAGCTTCTCTTTAGAGAGCCGCCTATAACCCCCCACCCCCTTTTTTTTCCTCACTGCTGCAGGAATCTGCTACACCATTTTTGACTTGGGTTTCCGCTTTGATGTGGCATGGTAAGGGAGGGCCGGGAGAGGATTCCCCTAGGAGCTTTCCTACAGCCTTTCCTCTCTGACCTAAGATCTCTACTCTACCCCATCCCCAGCTTCCTGGGATATGGACCTTTGGGAGATATGAAGTGTTTTGTCCCAACATCCAGGACGGGCGGGGGGGGGGGGGCGGGGCTTGGCAGGTTAGGGGCTGGATTTTGTGCCCCCTTCTTCACCAGGGCTGAAATTGCTTTCCTGCTTGTTTTCACACCAGGTTCCTGACTGAGACTTCTCCCTTCATGTGGTCAAACTTGGGCATCGGTCTAGCAATCTCCCTGTCTGTGGTTGGGGCAGCATGGTGAGTGTTGAGTGGTGGGACTGAGGGGAGGGGCTGAGTCATAGCAGGTGGTGTCAGTGGGTCCTTAGTCATCCTGGGGGCAGTGACAACCTTGGGCTCTGTTCATCAGTTTCTTATCCTTCCACCAGGGGCATCTATATTACTGGCTCTTCCATTATTGGGGGAGGGGTGAAGGCCCCCAGGATCAAGACCAAGAACCTGGTCAGGTAAGTGTAGGGTCCTCGGATGGTTGTCAGAACCATCTGCATTGTGAGCTGCATATTTGTTTGATCTGACATGTTGCTCCTGACCAGCCTTCTGATGGAATGGGGTGTCCGCTGGGGACTCTCTGGGGGAGGAAGTTTGGTTTCTTTCTGATCTTTCTCCTTTCCATCCCCACGCCCACCACTACCAGCATCATCTTCTGTGAGGCTGTGGCCATCTATGGCATCATCATGGCAATTGTGATTAGCAACATGGCCGAGGTATGGAGAACCAGGGTAGGGTGGGCATCTATTTCAGTGTGTTCTGTACAGTGCTTAGTGATATTGAGGGAGGGGAGTGGCATAAGGAGTGGCTTCTGATTACTTCTCTGCCTCCCACAGCCTTTCAGTGCCACTGACCCCCAGGCCATTGGACATCGAAACTACCATGCAGGTAGGTGGATGTGTGAAAGAAAAAAAACTGGGGCTTCATGTCTGTTTCTCCCCTTCCATGGCCCAGCTTAGACTCGTTTTGTTAATCTTTCACTTTGTTTGGCCTACTTTGCTGAGTTGGGGTAGTGATTGGCCCCATTAGTCCATCTTGGGCCCTTGTCCTCCTCTCCCCTTGCACCTGGCTTGGCCTCAATACGCTTTTCCATCCCCACAGGCTACTCCATGTTTGGGGCTGGCCTCACAGTGGGCCTGTCTAACCTCTTCTGTGGAGTCTGCGTGGGTATCGTGGGCAGTGGAGCTGCCCTGGCTGATGCACAGAACCCCAGCCTCTTTGTAAAGATTCTCATCGTGGAGATCTTTGGCAGTGCCATTGGCCTCTTTGGGGTCATCGTTGCAATCCTTCAGGTGATGAATCTCCCGGGGAACCTATGTCCTTGTCCCCAGACTCACTGTCCTTCCAGAATACCATAGTGCTCCCTTTTCCATATGTAACCATAGAACCTCCCACCACTTCATTCCCATCTTTTGGTTTTTCTTTTTGAAGTTTTCCAATCTGGTATCATTAAGAACTGTAATGTTTATTTTCCTGCTGCATTGTGTCTTTGTCTTTCATTAAGTCTTTCTGTTCTGTTATTTCTTGTCTGTTTATTTGTAGTCTAGACTGGGTTGGGATCTTGGCTGTGTGTCAGTCTGTCTTGGTGTGTTTGACTGTGTTTCTCAGGGCTTGTGTATATGTCTGCTGTCAGTAGGACAGCATGTCTGAATTGTGTGCGTCTTGACTTTGACAGTGTGTAAGCGTGGCTAAGGATCAGCCAGACGGTCTGAATGGGACTGAGTGCTTAGCTGGGTTGACTCTTGGTGACTGGTCCTGACCATATGCCACTTCTTTTCATCTCTCTGTCCCATAGCCTGACTCTGTGGTTGTCTGTTCATCCGTGTTTGTCACAGCATGCCCATGGTCTAGTCATCCATCTGTTGTATGTTGTAGTCTGTCCATCCTGCCATGGGTTTGCTAGGCCTGATCTGTCATTTGCCACTGTTTTATCTATTGCTCTGTCTCTGTCTGATTTCTCCTGTTCTTCTTTTGCAGACCTCCAGAGTGAAGATGGGTGACTAGATGATCTGTATGGGTGGGGCCGTGTCCCACTCTTATTTATTTGTGGTTTTCCTGGGACAGCTGGAGCTGTCACCCTTGGCCTTTCAGGGGGCTTAGTGTTCAAGGGCCCTCCCTGCACTCACTCCTCACTGTCAGCTTGGAGGCACTGCCTGGCTGGAGCCTCAGTGTGGGAAGTGCGTCGCTGATGACCATGTGCAGCTGTGCACCTGTGTCCCACCTCCACCTCTCACCCATCTTCCCAGTGTCTGTGAAATAAACGTGGCATTTGTCTGGGTCAGTGTCGCCTCTGTTGCCTTCTTTCACTACTTTCTTTCAGGGCGGGAGGATAAACAGGCCTGTAGGCCTCAACCTACCATGCCAGGCTCTTGGCACTTTTCTGGCTCATACATAGTTTCTACTCTGAACAGAACCAGTTCCTGGGTGGGGAGGCATGGTGCTGGGCTGAGGACGCTAGCCCTGAATATCTTTATTGAAAGGAACAAGGGGGTCTGGGGATATGGACCCAGGTGTTTGTGTAAGGGAAGGGTCTGTCCTCCTAGTCCCATGTCTTTGAGGTTTTGTCTGCTAAGCCCAGATGAGCCATCTACTTACCTGGCTCTACCCTCCGGCATCCATCACCCTCTACCCCTAGGGAGCTTGGAGCCCATTCATTTGCCTCTAACCCAGCGCCATCTCCTGCCAGTAACAAATTTGAGTCCTTGTTCACAGGGCCCTGTCCAGTTTCTCCCACTTCTGTGCAGTCTCTTACCAACCTCCTGTTAACTCTAGAAGCCCCTGCCACACACATCTGTCCACGCCTTTAAGGGCCCTGCTCAACTGGCAGCCCCCTCCACTGGCTGCTGGCGGACCTTTAATCCTGTTCCCATGGATGAATTGACAAATCCCTAACCTCCCTGTTTTAGTCGCCTAACTTCCAGCCCCTTCTTTGGCGGAGTTCGAGCTCCAACCCACACCCACTCCGAAATGGGTCCGACCCACCCACTGTGCCCCATCCACGCCCCGAATCCAACCTCTGGAGTGACCTTACCGATTTCTTCCGTCCGTCTCCGGTCCCCTGCCACCCCTGTCCTCTCGCTCCGCCGCGCTTGGCCGCCGGCGGGAGGGGCGGGCGGCGGAGGCGCGCGG